>NW_011889309.1:633400-694933 GCF_000151845.1 Pteropus vampyrus | reverse complement strand
CCTTCCTTCCTTCCTTCCTTCCTTCCTTCCTTCCTTCCTTCCTTCCTTCTTCTTTTATTTTTTTGGCCTGAATTTGTTTTCTCATTGGAAAAAGCAGTCATTAAAGTATTAGTTTAGGTTGACAGGTTCTTCAGCAGTAGAAGAGGCTTCTGATACTTTGTTATCTCTGATGTGATCTCAAAACAGAGGCCTGATTATTATACAATAAGGAAATAATAACTTGAGACAGTGAGCTTTCTTTTTGAAACCCACGCAGGGTATTGGATATATGACTACACACATAAACTACTTGTCTTTTCATCAGTGCTTTCGGGGACTGAGTGTCTGGCCACGTTCTGGACATTGCATGAGAATTCACCTTCCTGTCCTGGCTATCGAACCCCCTTCCATGGACCTGAATTGCT
This sequence comes from Pteropus vampyrus, assembly GCF_000151845.1. Lineage (NCBI taxonomy): Eukaryota > Metazoa > Chordata > Mammalia > Chiroptera > Pteropodidae > Pteropus > Pteropus vampyrus. Next base: position 694,529 of record NW_011889309.1, on the reverse strand, counting down.
CCCAAATTGTTGAAGTAACTGAGCACTTGCCTCCATTTATACCAACCAGTGGCATATTCAGTAGGAAGAATGAAGAGAGGGAGAGAGATGGCTTTGATGTCTCCATGGGCAGGAAATTTTTTAGATAATTCTTCCAGGGCTGCTTGGTAGAAGATAGAAGGTGTGACAGCTGGTGGGAAGGCCAGCGGCTAGAATGGGACTGCTCAACCATAGCAGGAAACTGCACTGCCCTTGCAAACAGAGCTTTATTTTTATAATCTGGCGTGGAGGGAAGGATGAGGAAGAAAGATCAGAGGACTTGGCATATACCACCTGGAAAAAAGAGGATTCAGAATTATTAAACAATATGCTAGAAGCTTTCATTATTTTTAAGACCAATTGACCCAAGTCTTCAAGTCCAATCCAATAAGAATGTATGACTGCCAATACCTAAGAGGTAAGGCAAGAGATAAGATATGTGGTAGTTAGCCACATGGACCCTGAATATAGACCTCAAGCCTCTCTTTATTAAAATATTATTTGTAATAGATTCACTGTGAGGATTAACAACAATGATGTTTACTGCATACTCACAATGTGCCAAACACTGTGCTTAACATTTGGTGTGGATTATCTTACTTCCTACTCACAAAAATGCTATGAAATATTTACTATTAAATCCCCCTCTTTCTTAAAAGGAAACAGCAATAGAAAGTTGAAGTAAGTTATCCAGAGTCATTCAGCTGGTAAGTGAAGCCAGGATTCAAATCTAATCAGCCCAAACTCTAGAGTACTATTAGCTACCATTTTGAAATTAAATAAAATAATATATAAAGTATTAATTCTGGTACTAGAAACAAAACAATATTACCCACCATTCATTTTACATTGCCAACATTATTATTAAATTCCCTCTGTCATTTTGTCCAAATGAAGAAAAATATATGACAGTACTTCAATAAGTGAAGGGCTTTATGAAAGCAAACATATAAAAAATTATTATTATAACTGGATTGGCACACAGAAAAATTAACAATATATCTTGTTCACTTTTTGAGTCCTTTTGGAGACCACTTACAAGACCCACTGGAGGAAACAGGGGATATGGGAACAGAAGCTCATTTCTAGAGGTAGCTCAACCAAGGTGTATGGCCAAAAGGTCTGGAGGAATTGGTATCATTTCTGCCTTGTCTGGGTAGAGGTGGAGATGTGGATTGACGTGTCAGGGTTAGCCAGATAGAGTGAGAAAGTAGAGCTCACAGATACAATCTAGTTAGCCAAGTAAAGAATGCCTGACTACACACTCACCACCATTCATACTCAGAAAATACAAACACAGAGGGACTAAATCTTTCCACACTCTTATCTGAAGACACTGGGGAATCAAGTGCATCTGAAAATTCTCAGGGAGATTCAGAAAGCTTATTTTTAAAATCTCCTTCATTTATTTATTGGATTAATATTTATTAAGCACCTCTGCATGTCAAGCACTACTAAGCACAAAGAATATTAAAAGGGCTGACCAGGTCCCTAACCTATAGTAGGAATAAGTAGTCTAAACTGAAGACCAGTGTTCTACATCATTTGAGCAAGAGGTGTACAGAGTATTCTAGGAGAAACAGTGAGGCCAGGGGTAACCCATTCTGACTTGAATGTCGAAGGAAGTGAGATGGTGGAAGGGGGTGAAATTCTGCAAATCTTTTCAGAGAAGTGGCCAGTCAAAGATGAGGTTGAGAGATCACTAAGGATCTTTAAACTGAATTTAGTCCTGTCAAAACTTCCTGCCTATTGTATCAGTAAAAATTGTTTGAACACATACTGTCTCAGACACTGGAGAGGACACATAAAATAAGTAAAAGATAGGATTATCCACCCTCCAGACACTTAAATTATAACAGCGAATCAAAAGAAGCATTAGAAAAATAATTACATAACCTAGGTGAACGTGTGACAATATAATTACAACTTTGGCTATACATACCTATTAAATTTTATAACTTTTCAAACTCCACATAGTAAGAGAGTGGATATTCAACATGGAGCTAAGTTCCTCCTAGCTATGGACTGTTAGAAGGAAGCTGGGGAACATTCCTAAATGTATTCGTCAGCTGGCGCTAATGGAACATCTCAAAGAGCACAGCAGTTGAAAACCATCACTCTGGAGTCAGACCAGCTCTACTACAAGCTGTTTGAACTTGAGTAAGCCATCTAATCTCTCAGAGATGATGTTGTCTTATCTGCAAAATGGAGATAATAATGACACTAATTTCTAGGGTTGTGAGAATTAAAAGAGGTAAAGAAAGAAAAGTGCTTAGGCCATAATCTGCTAACAGTAAGCTCTCAATAATAATAATGAACTTATTTAATGTTTACTATCTATAATTGTTTACATTTTAAATAACTGTGCATAAGTAATTAATATTATTCATGAGCTGGGTGCCATGATAGATACAAAAACAATTAATTATCACTTTTAGACTCTTACCACCTGCCAATCACTGTTCTAGGCATTTCATATATTTTAACTCATTTGATCTTCGGACCAATGCTGTAAGAAAGGTATTGTTACCCCTTATTTATAGGTAAGAAAACTTGAGCACAGATAGGTTAAGTAATTTACCCAGGGTCATGCAGCAGAGCCAAGGATTCAAACCCAGGCAGTTTGGCTCAGATTGCACTCCCAGCCACTCTACAATGTTATTTTTTGTCATAATAAATAAAATATAGTCTTTAAAAAGAATATTATAGAGCAAGCTGGCATATGATGACCCAGGAGAAACAAAAATCATAAACGTATTAAAGAAAGAGCTAACGAGAATTGTCAAATACAAATGGGAAAATCAAGGAAGAATCAGCAAGGTTGAGAAAGAGAAATTATAGTTATAGAAGAGAAACAGCCAAATAGTATGTCATGAAAGCAAGAGAGAAAATAGTTTTAAAGAAAGTGGCAAGTAATTTTTAGCAGTGTCAAATATTACAAGTAGGTTAAGCCTTGATAGCAACTAAGATGTGGCACAGTGAGGAATACAATAAAGTGAGAACAAAGATTGTGCAAAGAGTGGAGGGTATAGCCAAATTACAAGGGATGGTAAAAAAAAAAATGTGATGCTAGGGAGTATAGACTTACCTTTTGAAAAACTTAGTAACAAAAAGGAGGCAATAGATAAATTTTAGTTTTGAACTAAAAGAATTTTTCCCTCCCAGACAAACAGCTTCTGTTTGCTAAAAGAATGGGACATTTAAGTAAGAAAGAGTAAAAATGCGGAAGAGTTACGGACAATTTATGAATGAGGAGAAAACATGGGAAGTTCATATGGAGTCTCTCCATTTGGGAGCTCTAACCCTGGCAAAGAGTAAGATACTCTTTGATTCAAGATAGAAAGGAAAGGAGATGAAGATATAGAGAAATTTTGATGTGAAGGGAAGTTGAGGCAACTCACATCAGATGGTTTCACCCTTCTCAGCAAGGAGAATTCTAGAAAAACAAGTGAGGATTTTGCTAAACGCTGTCTAGAAAATATCTTTTCCCTTTTTTGGCTGTCTTGCAAACTCCTACTAATCCTTGGGACCCAGATCACCTCCTCTAGCCTCCTAAATTCCCAGGCAATCTTGGGGGTTCTGTTATCTGTATTTGTCCACTTATTCTTCTCTTACTGCATTAGTTACATCACATTGTACTTATCTTCATTTATCTTTCTCTCTCCTTGTAGACTGAAGTTCTTGATGGTGAAAACCACATTGTACTTATGTTAATTTCTCTAACATCTAACCTAGTTTAAATTCATATTCAGTAAATGTGTGTTGAGTGAATAAATTACCCTATAAGCCATATATAAAAGAATTGTAATTCAGACCCAGAAAGGGAATAACTTTTTAGAACTAGCATCCTAAATGTCTAGCTTCATTTCACATTGAAACAATCTGCTCTTGGGAAATTACCCTAACCTTTCTTTCTTCAACTAATAACCCAGGCTCTGAAAAAAAATGGGAACCACCATCCACGGAGATAGGAGCTTTGTTAGTGAATGCAGTAAAGAGCTGTTGAAGTTTCAAAGCACATAATTATAGAAAATGCCTCTGAGGGAGAAGAATAACAAAAATGTATCTCAAAGACAATAAAGGAGCTTTTTTCCAGGATTTCCATCACATTTCACTCTGACACAAGCAGCTACAGAGGGCCCAAGACCCTCTCAAAGGCCTTGATACCACTAGGTCCTAAGGTTATATGTTCACCAGGTTCATGAACAGTTGTGAAAGACTATTCGTTAGAAAGCCCAAGAGTCCTGCTATTCAGTACCTTCCAGCTCAGGGCCACTGTATGCCCTGCTTAACTTTCAGTTTTGTTTTTTTTTCTATTGTTCTGTCTTCTGGTTCTACCTTTACAGAGCATCAACAGATCACTCAAATATGCTTGGCCTTTGGAAAACACTTGTACTCACAGGAAGCACATGATTATTTATCACTGCCATTTACCAAGTGTTAGCTAGGTAAACAAGTACCTGGATAAGCCCTGAAAGCAGCTACCAGCCCTTTTAATAAGCTGTATTATTATATGGGTATGCCTGGGGGCTTTAAAAAAATAATAAATGTATGAGGATGTAATATACAGCATGGCGACTATAGTTAATAATACTATATTGTATATTTCAAAGTTACTAAGAGTAAATCTTTAAAATTCTCATCACAAGAAAAAAATTTTGTAATTACGTATGATGGTAGATGTTAGACTTACTGTAATGATCACTTTGCAATAGGTACAAAATATCAAATCATTATATTGTACATCTGAAGTATTATATATCAATTATATTTCAATAAAAAAAATTTAAATTAAAAAAATTATGATTGACATATTTTATACTTATTTCCAGGCCACAGAAATATAAGAGATAATGCATTCTAAATTGCTGGTTGTAATATAGAGAAGCATTGATATGGAAAAGTTATGAGAGATGATAATGTTAAAACATGTTTTTAATTAGTATTAGAATTCTCTAAACATACAAATGCAAACATACACACAAACATGTCTACCTCTAAACATGATTTTGCTGAAGATAAATTTATTATTAGTTTGCCCCTCAGTTCGCACACTTCAGGTTCAAAATATGTGTGATAATAATAGATAAAGATAGTCTAGTATTTTTAATTGTCATAGTCAATCAGAAGAATAGACCAGAGTTAAAAAGGGGGGCGGGGGAAGAATTGGATCTGATTGACTTCTGGTAACAATGGCATAGTAAATAAATACTGTGCTCACTTTCTCCCATGATCACATCAAAATTACAACTAAATTACAGAACAACCATCATTAAGAACCACTTGAAAAATACCTTAACAGAAGTGTGATAAATAAGGAATAAAGAAGAAGCCCAGAAACACTGAGACTAATAGGAGATGTGGAGACACAGAATGAGCAGATCCCACACTCATGGTGTGGTCATTAAGAAACAGGAAGGCTATCTTAGTTCCAGAGGTCCTCCATGAGAAATGACTAGTCCCAGCCCCACGCCAGGATTCTAATACTGGGAAGAGGAGTTGCCATAACAAATTGATGAAAAGCAAAGACCTAAAACCAAGATTACTCTACCCGATAATGCTATCATTCATTATTGAAAGATATATAAAGAGTATCCCAGACAAAAATAAGCTAAAGGAGTTCACTGAATGAGTATTACAAAAATTGTTAAAGGAATTCTTGTAAAAAGAAAAGATCAAATATTATTTTAAAAATATAGAAAAGAAAAGGATTCTCACTGATTCTCACTGACAAAGGCAAACAGTAAAAGCAGCTTTGTACAACTAGAGCTAGGACAAAGGTTAAAAGACAAAAGTAGGAAGATTATGTGTAATTAATATAATAAATTAAGGAATACACACAAACACAAACAAATAAAATAGATACAAAATAATGACAAAAACAAAAACATGGGAAAGTAAGTAAAAATTTTAGTGGTTTTAGAATGTGTTAAAACTTAAACAGCCACCAACTTAAAAAAAAAAAAAAACTAATATAGTTAGCATTAATGTAATGGCTAGGTGGAAAGCCAGAAAGAGCAGTTATAAGGATCATTTTATAAGCTATATAAATGTCTAACTAATGTACTGTATTCTTGAAATTAAAAAATAAAAAGAAATTTAAGTCATCTTAGTTTTAGAAGAAAATTTAGAAAAAAGTTAACTTTAAGTTCCCAATCAATAAAATAATTACAAGTAAAAAATAAGTGCTATAAGCAAAGCTTAGAATATATGAAGGACATGTTGACCAGAAACAAAAATCTAAAAATATATATGTAAAAAATAAAGAGGAAAAAAAGCCAAATATAACTCTAAAGAAAGTCATTAACATACAAGAGAAGAGAGCAAAAGATTTAGAAAGGAACTGAATACTACAAAAACAATCAGAAAACAATTTTAAAATGACAATAATTACATATAAATCAATAATTAATGATTTATTTAAATATAAATCATTAAATGTTCCAATCAAAAGACATAGGATGGCAGAATGGATAAAAAAGAAAAAAAGCAAGACCCATACATATGCTGTCTACAAAAGATCTACTTCAGATCAAAAGACACACAAACTGAAAATAAAGGGACTGGGAAAAGATATTTTATGCAAACTGAAATTAAAAAAAAAGAAAAGCTGGGGTAGTAATACTTATATAAGACAAAATAGACTTTAAAACAAAGGCAATAACAAGAGACAAAGGGCATTTCATAATGATAAAGGGATCAATCCAACAAGAGGCTACAACTCTTGTAAACATTTACATACCCAATATGGAGCAGCTAAATATATATGCAAATGTTGACAGACATAAAAGGAGAGATTGGTAGTAGAACAATAATAATAGGGCACTTCAACACCTTATTGATATCATGAACAGATCATACAGACAGAAAATCAACAAGGAAACAGTGGTCCTGAATGACACATTGGAACAAATAGACTTAATTAATATTATTAGAGCATTTCACCCAAATTCAGCAGAATATACATTTTTTCATGTGCATATGGAACATTTTTCAGAAGAGACCACATATTAGGCCACAAAAAAGTCTCAATAAGTTTAAAAAGATTGAAATCATATCAAACATCTCTGATCACAATGGCATGAAAGTAGAAATTAAAATCAAGAAGAAAACTAAAAGACACATAAACACATCGAGGCTAAATAACATGCTTCTAAGCAGAATGAGTTAACAATGAGATCAAGAACGAAATCAAGAGATACCTTAAGAAAAATAAAAATAAAAACACAATGATCCAAAATCTGTTACACTTAATCAAAGCAGTTCTACGAGAAAAATTTATAGCAATATAGGCCTATCTCAAGAAACAAGAAATATCTCAAGTGAATGGTTTAATCTTATAACTAGAGGAACTAGAAAAATAAGAACAAAACCCAAGGTGAGTAGAAGGAAAGAAATACTAAAGATAATAGCAAACTACCAGAAAGAGAAATTGAGATTAGAATCCTATTTACAACTGCATTAAAAATAATAATAATAAAATACCTAGGATACATTTAACCAAGCAGGTAAAAGACCTGTATTTGGAAAGCTCTAAGATACTGAAGAAAGAAACTGAAGAAGATACAAGTAAATGGAAGGTAATACCATGCTCATGGATAGGAAGCATTATTATCTTAAAATGTCAATACTATCAAAGCAATCTGCAGACTTAAAGTGATCCTTGTCAAAATACAAATGAGATATTCCTAGAAGTAGAATGAAAATCCTAAAATTTATATGAAACCCCAAGAGCCAAGGCAATGTTGAGGTAAAAAATAAAGTTATAAGTATCATGCTACCTGATTTTAAACTATGTTACAAGACTGTAGTAATCAAAACAGCATGGAACACAGCATAAAAAAGAAACATAGATTAATGAAACAAAATAGAGAATCCAGAAATAAACCCATGCTTATATGGTCAATTAATCTTTGAAAAAAGAGGCAAAAATACACAATGTGGAGAAAGACAGTCTCTTCAATAAATGACGTTGGTAAAACTGGACAGATACGTGCAAAAAAAAAAATGAAACTAAAAAACTTTCTTATATCATCTATAAGAATAAATCCAATGTGGATTAAAGTCTTAACTATAAGATCTGAAACCACAAAATTCATTGAAGAAACCATAGTCAGTAAACTTTTTGACATCATTCTTAGCAATATTTTCTTGGATATGGCTCCTTAGGCAAGAGAAACAAAAGAAAAAATTAAGAAATTAGACTACATAAAACTAAAAAGTTTATTGTATAATGAAGGAATTCATCATTTGCTTTTCACAAAATGAAAAGAAGACATACTGAATGAGAGAACATATTCATCAATGATATATCTAATGAGGAGTTAATATCCAAAATATATGAGGAACTCAGACATCTCAACAACAACAAAATCTGATTAAAAAATGGGCAGAAGACCTGAATAGACATTTCTTGAAAGAGGATATACAGATGGCCAACAGACATGTGAAACGATATTCAATATCATTAAGCACCAGGGAATTTCAGATTAAAACCACAATGAGATATCACCTCACATCTGTCAGAATGGCTATCATTAATAAAGCAACAAATAAGTGTTGGCAAGGATGTAGAGAAAAGGGAACCCTTGTGCAGTGTTGGTGGGATTGCAAATTGGTGCAGCAGCTGTGGAAAACAGTATGGAGGGTCCTCAAAAAATTAAAAATAGAACTACCATATGACCCAGCAATTCCACTTATGAGTATTTGCCTTAAGGTCCAATAAACTAATTAAAAGAGATATAGGCATCCCTATATTCATTGCAGCATTATTGACAATAGCCAAGATATGGAAGTAATTTAAATATCCTTTATAGACAAATGGATAGAGTAAATGGTAAATGTATACAATGGAATATTACTCAGCTATAAAAAAAGAATGAAATCTTGACATTTGCAAAAACATGAATGGATCTAGAAGGCATTATGCTAAATGAAACAAGTCAGACAGAGAAGGACAAATACCATATGATTTCACTTATATGTGGAATATAAAATATAAAATAAACAAGCAAAACAGCAAAATGCTCACAGAGAATAAATTGATGGTCACCTGGTGAGAAGATGGGTGAAAAAGGTGAAGGGATTAAGAAGTAAAAATTGGTAGTTATAAGAATAGTCATGGGGCTGTAAAGTACAGCATAGAGAATATAGCCAATAATATTGTAATAACTTTGTAGTGTCAAATGGTTACAAGACCACCTGGGTGATTACTTTTGAAGTTATATAAATTTCAAATCACTGTGTTGTACATCTGAAATTAATATAATATTTATATCACTGTAATTGAAATATTTTTTAAAATTTAGCATTTAGGATTAGAAAGGAAGAAATGAATGTGAAGTCAAAAAAGATATAAAATCAGAATTTTGTTATGTTGTATTGTCATTTTTTTATTTGTCTCTATGTATCCTTTGATCTCTTCTTTTATTTCTTCTTTGACCCAAAAGTAGTTGAGTAATATGTTTTTAATGTCCACATATTTGTGGGTTTTCAGGCTTTCTTCATATAGTTAATTTCCAGTTTTATACTATTGTGGTTGGAAATTATGCTTGGTATGTTTTCAATTTTCTTAAATTTATTAAAATAGCTTTGTGCCCCCAACATATGATCAATCTTTAAGAATGTTCCATGTGCACCTGAGAAGAATATATATTTTGTCATTTTGGGATGGAAAGTTCTATAAATGTCAGTTATGTTCATTTGTCTAACGTGTTATTTAAGGCTAATATTTCCTTATTGACTTTCTGTTTGGATAATCTATCTATTGTTATCAATGGGATAGTCAGGTCTCCTACTATAATTGTATTTTTGTCAGTTTCTCCTTTAGGTCTGAGAGTAATTGTTTTATATATTTTGGTGCTTCCAAGTTGGGTACATATATATTTGTGTTATACTTCATGATGAATTATTCCCTTTATCATTTTTAAATGTCCATCTTTGTCTCATCATCTTTTTTATCTTGAAATCTATTTTGTTTGATATTAATATGGTTACATCCACTTTTTTTCTGGATATCATGTAGTTGGAGTATCATCTTCCACCCCCACACTTTGAACCTGTGTTTATCTTTGTAGTTGAGATGGAGCTCCTGAAGGCAACATATAGTTAACTCTTGTTTTTAAACCATTTTGCTACTATGTGCCTTTTTATTGATGAATTCAGTCCATTTAAATTTAGAGTGATTATAGTTTTCTGGTTGCTCTGTATCTCTATTGTTTTTATTCCCTTGTGGTTCTGTCTGCTATTTTAGTTTGGTAGTTTTCTATGACTTTTTTTTTTTGTTTCCTCTTTTTATTATGCCTAATGTCTCAGCTCTAGATTTTTGTTCCATGGGTACCAACAGATTTATGTAATGTTTCATATATACGATAGTTATTTTTCTTCTAACTGCATCTTATCTTCATTCACAGTACATTTTTAATCCTTTTTCTCCTCCTCTTTTATTTTTCTGTCACAAATTATCTGTTTTTTATGCCATGTGTTCATTTCAAAATTGGAGAAGTTATAGTCTTTCTTTACACTCTTCCCTCCTCCAACTTTTGTTATATTTAAGGGTTTAGCACCCTATTCTAAAACATAGATACAATTTCATGCTTCCATCTGTCTGTTATTTTACTCAAAATTTTGTATTCTTTTATCTTTTTGTTTCAGGTAGAAGTGCTCCTTTCAACATTTCTTGTAATGCAGTTCTTATGGTGGTAAATTCTTTCAGCTTTTATTTTCCTAGGAAAGCCTTTATTTTCCTTAATATCTAAAGGATAACTTTGCTCAATATATTATTTTTGGCTGGTGATTTTTCTTTCAATATTTTGAATATTTGATTCTACTCTCTCCTGGCTTATAAGGTTTTTGCCTAAAAAAAGTAATGATAATCTGATAGGGTTTCCTTGTAAGTTAAAGTCTTTTTTCCCTTGGCTGCCTTGAGAATTCTTTCTTTATCATTAACTTTGACAGTTTTAATATAACTTTGTCTTGGAGAAGGTCTTTTGCATTGAGATAATTAGACGTTTGTTTAGTTTCTGGAATGTAAGGGTCAAGCTTTTTCCATAGGTTTGGGAAGTTCTTGTTGATTACTTTTGAATAGATTCTCTGTTCCCTTCTCCCTCTCTTCTCCTTCTGGTACACACATTATTCTTATGTTGCTGTTTCTAATGGAGTAGGATATTTCTCATAGTGGTTTATTTTTATTTTTATTTTTACTCCCAATTCACTCTGCTCTTCCACCTGAGTCATTTCTAGATTTCTATTTTCAAGACTACTAAATCACTCTTCCATCTGGTCTGCTGTGTTTCCAGTGTTTTCTAATGCATTTCTCATCTCATTTCTTAAGTTCTTTAGCTCCAGAATTTCTGTTTGGCTCTCTTTCATAGTTTTAATCTCTTTGATAAATTACTACTTTTGTTCATCGATTTTATTCTTGAGGTCATTGAACTGCCTTTTTTGTATCTTTTTGAGTCTTTTTATAAGTGCAATCTTGAATTTTCTGTTGTTTAAATCACAGTCTTCCATGTCTTTCAGTGTGGTTTCTGGAAAGTTTTCATTGTCTTTTTGAGCCACCATGTTATCTTGGTTACTCATGGTAAAGATATCATATGTGGATGTCTTTCAATTGTTGGAAAGTTAGACTAAGTAACTAATATTGCTATAAAGTTGTATAATTTACTGATTTCATAGGAAAAAATCACAAGATTATTCTATGATGTAGACAATATTGGAACATTCCATCCCTGCTGGAAAGGCCTCTTGTTCATCACATAGGAGAAATTGCTGAAACAATGATCAATTCTATTTTCACTGACCCGAACACCTTGCTGTGGTCCTCTATGCTGCCTGGGCTCAGAGGGCCTATTTGTGTCAGTTCATCACTCAGAAACACATGTCTTAAATCCCATATTTTTCTGTATAAATATATATATATATATATATATATATATCAAATGTATGTATGATATATGTATATATCATACATACATTTATAAATATATATGTGTATACATATATTTATACAGAAAAATATGGGATTTAAGACATCATTTCAGCTATCCATTGATTAATTTATAGAAAAAAGGCTCAAGGGTGTCAAGTGACTATTTCATGGTGAAAGAGAAGCAAAGCCACAATCAAAACCTAAGGACCAAGATCTGAATATCAAGCGAAACTATAAAATTCTCTCTTTTTTTAATTAAAAAGTTTTCAGAGGGAGAAAACTAATCTATTCTATGATAAAATGTATAAAGATATATAATAATTCATAGATAAGGGTTTTTGATCCAATTATCTGAATAATTGCCTCAATTTCTATTGCTTGTTTATGCATACATTTGCATTCATATTTTGCCAATTATTTCATTTTTATCAGTTCTGTCTCTCAAACTAAACTCCAAATACTTGAAGGCAATCTCTTTTTCTTTTATCCATCTCAACCTCTTACCATGCTTACTATGATTGGCTAGCATCCAACAAAATCACTACAAATGTTTCACACAAACCCAACTTCTGCTTTTTCTTAGGTAAGAGGGATTAGTTAAAGTGCTTTATATAAATGTTACTAGAGGAATTCTCCATTTGAAATATTGGTAATAATTACTTCATACCTTCTTTTATTTGTATTTCGTCACTGTAACTTTTCATGGTGAGCAGTTCATTTTGGTATTTGTTTCTTGAATAGTCCTCAAAGAACATTACAACTACAAATCTGCAGATTGTCTCATCCACCAATGAAAGTTATGTCTGAAGTATTGGTGCCTTTTGGTAAACTGGTAACTAGTGGTTCTTACCTCAGACAAGTAAATGTCCATTACAGTTTATCTGGCTGGAACACAACATTAGTTGGTGCTGAAGAGAGATTGTAATCAAATGACAAATAATATCAATTCAGACTGTAGAAAGATCCAGAAAGTCAAAATACAGACCTTCTTAGTCCTTGTAATGTTGAGAGAACAGATTTCAGTGTCTTTCAATGACCCCCTCAAATAATGTGTCCACAGCATTTATAGCATCCTCCAGTCCTGGCATTTATTCATAACTGAGCATTCCTGGTAAGGATGAAGTGAAAGCTGAATTTTTTTATTGGAACTAAGTATGCTGACCATGATAGCAACTGGCAGGAAATTAAAAGGAACCTAAGATACCATGTTGAATATATCTTTTCAAGGTCACCCATTCATAATAAGGTAAGTAGAGAGTGAAGGAGAAATATAGGATTATTGCATAAGAAACCAGCAGACACTACTACATTATCTAATTACTCCTTTTCATTCCCATTTTCTTTAGCCTCCAAATCCTACACACATGGTTTACAGCAAGTCCATCATTTTAAAATTACTATAAGATGGTTCTCCTTATCAGTCAAAGGGAGAGTTGCTATAAAGGCAGTGCTACCAACCATCTCAATCCTGCCAAACAAAAGTAGTCACTCCCCATGGCACTCAGCTCACCCATTTATTAAAGCACTTATATGTTATATGACTTTCTCCCCCTCAACTCTGCATCTTTCATGTGTTTTAAGCATGCCCTCCTCTTCTATCTACCTACACAGTGACAGAGCTAGTTATCTACTAAAATCTATGATTCTCCTTCTCTAACACGTAGTTGTTGCAAAGAAACTCCTATCACACCAGGAACTACATTTTTCAGCTCCATTTATAGCTAGATGTGGCCATATAATTAGTTATAGCCAATAGAAAATGAGCAGAAGTGATGTATTTCACTTTGAGGCTTTTATAATACACCACATCTTCACACTCTCTTTTTGCCTGCTGCCAGCTAGAAGCAGAGGTTGCTGAGGAGCTGGCCAAGCTATGTGAATTTACCCATTTGTCTATGAAAAAGACTGATTATTTTCCTTTTCCAAGGAAGATTAACTATGAATTACATCTCATGAAATTATAGCCAATAATTGCTATTATGAAAATCATCTCAGAATGCTGTATAAAATGATTGATGCTAGTAAAGTTTTATTTAATCTTATAGCCATTTCTTCAAATTCATTTTACTTTCTAGAAACAATAATATTTTGATAATATTGCCAGTTCTAGACTGAAATGAATTTTAGAATAAAGGTGAGATTATTGGTAGAGGATCATCACAATCTTTCCACCTTCCTGGAAAAAAATATACAGAAAAAGAGAGAGAGAGAGAGAGACAGAGAGAGAAAGACAGACACAGAGACAGAGACAGAGACAGAGATAGAGACAGAGACAGAGAGATAGATAGATGAAAGATAGATGATAGATAGGTAGATAGATAGATAGATAGATAGATAGATAGATAGATAGATAGATAGATAGACAGACAGATAGATATTGAGCTTACCCAAGTAAAATTTGATAGAGTTGATGAATTGAAGGGACAATAAATTTAAAGTAAGCAATCAGATTAAGCCTCTCTTAAGCAGAAGTTCTAGAGTAAATTTCTTAAGTAAAATTACCCCACCTCTTTGATTTACTTTACTACACAAACAGAGTCCTTATTGATCACTTCTCTGAGGACTGGGACATGAATTCTCTGCAACATATTTGCTACTTATTCAAATTAACATCATTCTCTTCTAAAAATTAAATGTTTCAAGCAAAGCTACACTACCTTCCCCAAGGATATTACTCATCCCTGCAAGCGACCTTAGGGTTTCAAAGTGTCCAGAAGCAGTAATTGTGAGACAGCACAAATGGCAGGTGACTTGAATTATCATACAGCATCACAGTAAAAGAGAAAAGAAGCGGGCTTGCATTCATGAGATGTGACAAGGTGGAGTAGGGCATTTTGAATGGCAAGATCAATCTGAAGTGACTAATATTTCTAGCTGTTCTTTGATTGGGTAAAGTAAAAGGGCAAAGAAAAAACTCTCCTTACTTCTTTTCTCATTGAAGCCCTAGAAGGTAATTCAGGAAAACATTAAATTTTAATAATAATAAAAAAGAAGAAAAGAGGGCATCCTTACTTTTAGTCTTGATTTCTCTTTCCCTCCTCATCTCATCCTGTTACTTCTGCTTATATACAGTAATTAAATAATTTCTTCTCCCCCCTCCCCGCTTGTTCCATTCAGCAACTATACTATCCAACTTCCTGGAGAAGAAATGCAAACTTTGAGAGTTCTTCCCTCTCTGGGGCAGCAGGAGCCATGAAGGAAAGGGATTCTGGCCCTGAGAGAATTTGTTATCTTGAGAAGCAGGACACAAAGGATGCACATTCTGGACCCCACCTGCAATGGCACAGACCATTTCAAGGCAGAACAAAAAGACATATGCAAACATAAATAAGAACTGAATTCAATCACAATGCCAGACGGTCTCAGGCAGCCTCTCGACTGTTCCTGGTGCAAACCAGGGTCAAAGACATCTGATGGGACTCAGTAGACAGAGGAGATCAATAATGCTAAAGAGTAATGTCTGTAGTAAGAAACAAATCACTGCAAATTTAGATTAAATGGTCCCCATGCTCAGGCCTCTTGATGGAAGCCCTACAACTGCTGTATTGACATTATCACTGTGACACCCCCTGCATGGGAGGGGAGAATGATGAAGAGAGTCAGAGAGAGGAAAAGCAGGAACCAGGGGTGGTACAGCAGTATTGTGTTGTCTTCAACTGAGAACCCCCATATAGTTCAGTGCCCATCTCTCCAATTCAAGGAGAAAACACTGAGGATGTGAACTACTTTTTGAATGATGGGAATAAACTGTACCTTAGTCTCTAAAGAGACTGAGAGGTAGCTAAATAAAATTTTTAACACTGGGATTAACAGAAAGCAAATATTACTTAACAACTTAAATTTATTGTGAACTTATTACATCAGCCAGGTACATTTTACTGGAAACTAAGGCTTAGAGATGTGAAATCACTTTCCCAAAGTCACAAGTTTGTAAGCACTAAATCCAGGACTCAAATCAAGGTTGCCCTCACTATAAAACAGATAGTAGTCTTAACTCCAATGTTACATAGCCTCATAGAAAGATCATTTGTAAATACAATCAAATATATTTCTCAAAGCTTTTATCTTCCTCATGGTCTTCATCATATTGGGGTAACTGGTATGTGTACTTGATCTATCTAGATTCATAAGAACATGGCCAAAATATCTCTAAAGGTGATCGAGCTATCTGAGTAGAGGGTAGAGGAACAAAACAATAAATTAAAGGGAAATGCAGAAGGCATGGAAAGTTAAGCTTAGTCCTACACCATTTGCTTCCCTTGGTTAAACCTGCTTAAAGAAGGCACGGTTGGTAAATTCAAGCAATAAATTGGTGAATTCTACTGTAGGTTGCTCAAACCTCTACATTTTTGTTGTTGTTCAATATATGACACATCATTATGAGAATCTACACTTATAGAAGCAAGAATAATGTAGGAGGTGGAGTTAATTGCCACAATATAAATTCCATATCAGGAGCACATCTTTGGAGCCCTTCTGCCTAGTCAAATGGTCTGAGTCTCCCCAATTCTTCTGTCCCATTTCATAGATGCTGCACTAATGGTAAAAGTGGAAAAAAATTAAATGATCAATATTCATTTTGTTTTACTTGTGGTTGAAAATTACTTTTCTGCCTCATGAAGAAAACTAAGATTTACTGAGAAGGTACAAAGCATTACCTCCTGCACTAGGTGATTTACATACCTGCTATCTTATCAACTCACAACCATGTTTTGAAGTACTATACACCTGTCTTCCAGCTTATGGAACTGAATACAATACTAAATTTGTCGAGAGACATGACCTATGTGTTTGCAAGTGGATTCAAGTCCATGTCCTTGAGACTTTCAAAATCAGTACACTTTCTTCTATGAACTTCTTTGGTTGTTTTTAATAATTTAGGTCCTTGCAACTCCTCTTGGTCATCATCTTAAATTGCTGCATAGTTTAATAAAATAGAAGGTACAGATTGTTGAGCTAAAATATTGCACTAAAAAATATGTTCAAGAAGTTAACGCTGTCAAGAAGTTAAGTCTAAATTTCTAAACTAAGGGTTTCCTTCTCTTTTGTCTCTTTCATCTATGATTGGAATATAAAAGAATCATTTCAATTATTTAGAAAATTTGGGTTAGTTAATACCAAGTTTCCAGAGACTTAAAGAGAAGCATTACATGTCAAAATAAATTTTCATGGATATTGGCTATCTCAGATGAGAAGGTGTAACGCATAGATGAATTGTTCCATCTTTGAAAAAGAGAACAGACCTAGAAGTCACCCAGATCCAAATGAGAATTCTGACTCCACATGAGTTGAGCAAGTCATATTCCTTCTCTGAGCCTCAGTCTTTTCATCTTTAAAATAAGAACAATGCTACCAACCTCAAAGTGATATTGTGAAGGCCAAATGAGATGATATACACAGAAAGCTAAGCATCTTGCCTGACACATATATAAGCTCACTCAGTAAAGCTCAGTGTTTTTCTTCATCCCTTTTGATATACCTGCTCACTGATATAGTGATTTATAAATGTCATGAAGGCATGTGTAGTGCCCACCACTGGTCAAGGGGATAAGTGCATCTAGGGAGGAAAGACGATATCTTTTTTTTTCCTATTCTCACTTTCAGCAATATTAATTGGCTGGAGGAAGAGGCGATTTATAACCCTGCCATTTACAACCATGGCTACACTTGTATTCATGGCCAGAAAGGTGTCATTTCAAACAAAAATACGTCTGACAATTGTAAAGCCAGATGACTACTACTATGTGTTGTGTTGTATAACAGATCTCCATATTGTGTCATTCAAAGTCTCTCATAACTGCCTAGATTCCACAGATGGTGTCTCCATTTTTATACTGCCCTACTTTCCCAGAATTTCTACATCTCCAGAGCCATTACTGCCTCCTGACTCTCTCACACTTATCCTATTATGCTATTATCCTGCACCCAGCTCTGGCTGTTTTATTTTCTACTTTCTGCCACAATATTATGGGCTCTGAGTTGTAGCCTCTTAGATAGTGTCTGTCTGCTTGCTGTTTGTATACTCCACTGGGGAAAAGGGAGGTGTGGAGCATCTATTTGTGTACATATTAACAGAGGGAGAGACCATGTCAAAGCATCTCAGTGAGCAGGAAGCATCCTAATGGGAATGCTGCAGGAAGAGAAAAAGGTAGAACGCTCCAGCTAAAATAATTAAAATCCATAGTTTAAAGTCACCACATACCCTGATATACATACAATCTAAACTGAAAGGGAAAATTAGCAATTAGCTGCTAAATTATCTTTATATGTATTCCTCTTAAAAATCACTTTGGAAAATTACATATATAAAGTGACTATCTGCATAGAATTCTCTGCCTCTATTATAGCTGCTTTTTGGTATAGATAGAATAGGATAAAAATCGGTTGTCAGATCCAGTGCTGGATTCAAATTACATCTGAATTTCCAAGTGTCGCCCAGGTCTTAGCTCTGCAACCAATTTACTAAATTATTCAATGTCTTTGAGCTTCCATTTCTTCATCTATAACATGAGAATAATACTTCATACCTTGTATGGTTTGGGAACAATAACTAAAATATGTATAAACTAGTGATATCATGTCCACAATCAGAGTAACTGATATTTGTTTATCTCTTCCCCTTCTTTATCACTCAAATTGGCCAGCATTACATCAATCCACACATAGTTTTATCATATGATTCCAATGACCTATCTCTCTAGCTAAACCAAAGTTTCCATGGGGCTGGACTTCTCACATTATACTCAGCCCAGGGATTTAGGATAAGGGATTCACAAATATTAGTGGAATTAGAAACAAGTGGAATTATAAACCTGTAGAATCATTAGTGAGTTCAAAGGATGAGAGGATCAGTTTTTTAAATTAGATTTTTTTTCAGCCATACCCTCACAGATTACCATTATTAATACCCTCTTCAAAAATGATCTGTGTCTCTCTATGTTTCCATGCTGTAGACAGTAAATGAGGCAGGGTGGTGGGGAAGGGAAGAAAGGAAAAAGGAGGACGGGATAGAGAGAGAGAGACAAAGAAGAAAGACAACTCCCTGGGAGGTTCCTAAGTCAAACAACAGGCTCTGACCACCCATCTTAAGTAGAATACTCATAGAAAGCAAATCCATTTCACTATTAACTACTCCTCAAGATAATTAAGAAGAAAAATGTGATTTGGGAAGAAAAGAGAGAATCTCTAACTCCCTCAGCTAAACAGAAATGACTTTTGAATTCTCTGACATTTTAATATTATCAGTGTTATTATTACATTCCAATGATGAAACAAATGGAAAGATGATAGTGTATCTTTCCTGGATTCCCAAACAGATCATAACCGGATATCGTTTTTATTTACTGAGCACCTACTACGTGTTTGTAGCTCAGCAACCAAGAAACTTATTCAGACCAGCTTAGCCCCAGTGGGATAAAGTTTGAACAATGCATAACAAAGTGTGAATTAAATGCTTATTTAAAAGTAACAAGCAAGCCACCTCAAAAGGAAGGAAAAGGGCACTGGCCCCCACTCTTGGAGGAACAACATCTCTACTTCTCTTCAAAGGAAGTCTTATATGCAGACCCAGGTGCTGCTGAGGGGGGCCTGGAGGAGCAATGGGAGTTAAAAGGTTTTCTGGAGGCCCTCTGACCCCAGTCACTGGAAATGAGCAAGAAGGCAGCTGGATCACACACAAGCAGATGTGCCCTTAAGAAACCATGAAGATTAGCTGAGGCTTATCCAAACCTCTGCAGGAGGCAAATCTCTCTTGGCTTTCTCAGGAAGTCAGTGCTCCTCTGGCATCAAATAAGTCAGATGCAGAATGGAGGTCATCTTGGCCTTTTGTGAATCCAGAGCTCCAAAGTGAGACTCTGGACACCATCACACTCATCAGGGCCCCGAATGAGAACACGTTTTTGAAGAATATGTTTAGAAAGATGAAAAAAGAGAAAAACAAATGACTGTAAGGCAGGATCACGGATAGATGAAGCTTCACTTATGCTTGGGTCTTTATCTTTGGGACAATATTTTGTCCCCTAAATTTGGCCAAAAAGTTCTTCTTTCTCTAGAAAATATGGATTCCAAGTAAAATTGGCAGTATCTGCTTTTAAACAAAGGTGAAAAATTCAGATGACTCAAAAGTTGAGAGCTTCCCTTCTCAGAAGCACTAAGGGAAGTAAATTAGCAACTTTAGTGGTAAAGGAAAGAGAAAGAGATCTCATTCAGTGCAGAATACATTTGCTTTTTGCTATGTCAAAATTTAATGATGTGGAGGAAAAAATACTGGTTTTAGATTTAGCGGATATGCATTGGAATCCTGATTTTACTATGTACAAGCTATATGACTCTGAACAAATCATTTAACTTCTCTGAGCACCAATTTTCCCATCCCAAGATGAATCTAACAATGATTTCTTCATTGAGCTGTTTGAGCACTAAACAAGATAATTTATATAAACAGATAGCACAGTACCTAGCACACAGAAGGTGCTTAGTAAAAGTTAGTTCTTTCCACTTTTCCCTCTTTTTACAACCCAATTCTCTCTATAAAATAGTCGATGAAATTCTTACTGTTTCACACTTGTAGGAACCCATTCCTAATGAGAGTAAGTCACTTTCTCAAACCTCATATAGAAGTCAGACCCAGATTTCCCTGATACCATTGCTAGGCCTCATCGTTTGATTGATACCTTAAAGATGACCCAATATCAAGTCTCAGAAAATTCCAATAATGACCATGGCACCTCAGAATCAAATACTAGTATACTACAGGCCACCTCTTGCAGAAGTGCCCAACAGGGAGACTGTAGCTCTAGCTGTCTCTCAAACATGGCTAAAACTTACCCAGGAAACATGTGGGATGTATGGGACTTGAGAGGTGGGGTGATATTCATTATTTTAACTAATAGTGTAACCCAGAGCTCTCTTATCTTTTAAACTAGTAGTACCAAACACATACATAAATGGAAGACAATTAGAATGGCTGAAATGTGGAGAGGATATCCTTGATTCAATAACAACAACAATATTAAGAATTTTGTTTCCAATTTTCCCTCTCCCCACCAGCACATGTGGCATAAACAGGAACACAACTTCAAAGCCTTCTTTCTATTTGGATCTCCAGTCATTTCTGCGGTAGGCAGCTTCTCTGTGAGAGGCCATATTGTGCTAAATCTTACTTTTGTTTCTTCCGAGAAGTGATTGAATTTCTACTCCTATTTGAATGGGCTTATCATCATTACCTAAATTTTTATAATTGTAGAACTAGTGTTCTCATTTTATAAAAGAAGACTTTGACAGAGGCTTGAAGATATAGAATAACTTTCCCAAGGTCACAAAGCTAACTTGGTCAGCTCTTGATCATGTGCCCACTTTTCCATTGGCTGTCTCAGGGTTTGGGGAACCTGTGTGCATGAGGAAACGATCTTCTTGCATAACATTTTTATGACTATGTAGCTAACTGTGCACAGATCCCAAGATAAAGGCTCTCAAGGTCAAGCATGATAAGAACACAATTATCATCACAAATATTCCTATATTTCATTAAACATCCTCAGAAAATAAATAAATAAATAAAATGCTCAAAAGCCCTTTTTAAATTCAGAAAATTTTTATGGATCCCCAAGGTGGTGCACTATAATTACTATGGAGATCACTATAAATATATTCTTTAGTCTATTCTCATTATTTCTGATAAGTTTTACTCAACTATAATTTACTGAGCATCTACTATGTGCCAGGTATATGCTAAGTGTTAAGAATACAGTTTCTGTGCTCAAGAATTTCACTGTCTAGGAAGGGGTAAAAATAGGTATTATGTAAAAGAGATCAAAGACCTAAAGTAAACCTAAAACTATAAAACCCTTAGAAGAAAGCATAGGAGAAAATTTTTCATGACATTGGATTTGGCAATGATTTCTTAGATAAGATATTCAAAGTCAAACAAAAAAGAAGAAAAAATAGATAAATTGGACTACACCAAAATTAAAAACTTCTGTTCATTAAAGCAGGGATTCCCAGCCTCTGGGCCATGGACAGGTACCTGTCCCTGGTCTGTTAGGAA
Organism: Pteropus vampyrus; assembly: GCF_000151845.1. Taxonomy (NCBI): domain Eukaryota; kingdom Metazoa; phylum Chordata; class Mammalia; order Chiroptera; family Pteropodidae; genus Pteropus; species Pteropus vampyrus. Next base: position 672,537 of record NW_011889309.1, on the reverse strand, counting down.
CCAGGCAGGAGAAGATGAGCGTCAGGCGAGTGAGTGAAGCTTCATCTGTATTGGCAGCCACTCCCCAGCACTAGTATCACTGCCTCAGTTCTACCTCAGATCATCAGGCTAATTAGATTCTCATAGGAGCACCGGTCTGTGGTGCCAAAAAGGTTGGGGACCACTGCATTAAAAGGCATGATTAACAGAGTAAAAAAGCAACTCACTGAGTAGAAAAAAAATTTGCAAATCATATATCTGATAAGGGATCCAGAATGTATAAAGAACATCTAAACTCAACAACAACAACAACAAAACAAATGACTCCATTCAAAAATGTGCAAAGAATTTGAATAAACGTTTCTTCAAAGAAAGCATACAAATGGCCAATCATCATATGAAAAGATACTCAAGATCACTAATCATCAGGAAAATGCAAATCAAAACTACAATAAAATACCACCTCACAACCATTAGGATGTCTTACTATAAAAAAATTCAGAAAATAAGTGTTGAAAATGTGGAGAAATTGGAACCTTTGAGCACTATCAGTGGAATGGTGTGTTTGTGCCTTAAACACTTAAAAATAGAACTACCATAAGATTCTACAATCTCATTCCCAGGTATATATCAAAACAAAACTGCAAGCAGAGTTTTGAGGAGATATTTGTACATACATATTCATAGTAGAATTAACAATAGCCAAAAAGTGGAAATGACACAAGTCTCCATTAACAGGTGAATGGATAAATAAAACGTGGTCCATACACATAATGGACATTCTGGTACATGATACAATATGGATGAACCTTGAGGATATTATGCTAAGTGATAGAAGCCAGTCACAAAACAACAAATACTGTATAATTCCACATATATGTGATACTTAAGAGTAGTCAAATTCACAAAGACAGAAAGTAGAATGGTGGTTGCCAGGGGATGCGAAAGAGAAGAATAAGAAGTTGTTTAATGGGTACACAACTTCAGTTTTGCAAGATGAAAAGAGCTCTATGGATGGATGGTAGTGATGGAAATGCAACAATGTTTATGCATTTAATGGCACTGAACTGGACACTTAAAAAAATGGTTAATATGGAGTTCCAGTCAAGATGGAGAGGTAGGTAAATGCTACATATGCCTCCTCCTGTGACCACATTAAAATTACAACTAAATTATGAAACAGTTAACCTGGAGAATGATCTGAAGACTAGCAGAACAGAACTCTAATTGAGGATATAAAGAGGAGAGCACATTGAGACTGGTAGGAGCAAGGGAGACACAAAATAGCATGGTCTCACATCCACCTGTGGTGGTTGAACATCAGGAGGAATATCTCAGCTACAGAGGCGCCCCCATAGAAATGAAGGGTCTCAGCTCCATACCGAGGCTCCCAAACCAGGGTTCCAGTGCCAAGAAGAGGAGTCTTCATAAACTCAGTGGGGATTCTGGCCACCTGGGTGAGATGGAAGGAACCTAAAAACCTAGATGTCCCCTTAAAGGGCCTGTGCACAGACTCACTTGCTTGCAGGCATTCACACAGCAGAGAGACAGCAGCATAAGAGATGCCAGAGATATACCGGAAAATACTGAGTTGTGTGGCTTCAGGGTAAGGGCTGGAGGGACAGCTGCCATCATTCTTTTGTTGAGGACCTCTTCCTGTGCAGCCTGCACATGAGTGTCATCTTACCTGTGTTGAGCCCTCCTCCTCTGTGACCAAATCTGAATCTTATTGGCCTGATGAGATCTGCTCACTCAATCCTAATGACTCCCTGAGACCTCACCCCATCCAACTTGCATATTGCTGGTGGCAATTTAATTACTGGACAACCAGCCTCACTCTGTGCTCTTAGCAGGAGGCTTTGTCGGCAGCAATCAAAAATCCTTGCTCTTTCTTGTACCTTAGGGGATACTTTTTGTGACTAGCAACCAGCCCCCACTCTAACTGCAGTATTTTGTGAACAAATCTTGGGCGGCAGGAGGGGTAGGTAGGAGGGAAGGAAGAGAGGCAGGCAGGAAAATCTGAGCTAAGACTCTAGCAAGTGGCCACAGGCTCAGCACTGGCCACAAATCTGAATCTGCACCAACCTGGGGAACATTATTTGCTTTGCCCTGGTGACTGCCTGAGATGATACCTCATCCAACTATAGTATCCTTGAGGCTCATTAAGCTGCTAAGCCTTACAAGAAGCTGTAGGCAGCCTCAAATCTGGGGGTGCCCTAGGATTTTCATTGAGTTGCACCAGGTCCGATGATGGTGGCAGTTGGCCTTGGTTCTCCACGTGGCTTCTCATATATACCTTCAGGTACAGCTCAGGTAGCAACTCAATGCAGATAGCTTTGTTGTTTCTACCAGGTAGTCCCAGTCTGGTCACAGGCAGCAACTGACCTTGGCCTGCATGGAAGCCTCTCCCTAGGGGCTCCAAAACCAATATACCTGAGGGCTAGCATTAGACCTTACCAAAATACCACCTGTTTAGCCCCACAAGTGACACACCCAAAGAGTGATTTCAACAGTCACACAAGGCTGCAGCAAAACTCACTCTATGGGGTAAACCCAACACAGCAGCTCATACATTGTAGAGTGGTCAATCTTCACAGCCAGTCAGCCTGAGAGTCAATCCTACTCAGTGACATGCCAACAACAATCAAGGCTCAACTACAACATGAGGGCACACAAAACCACACAAATATTACTCCTGAAGCACCCGACACTGGTGATCTGGGAGACTGCACCAATGGGCCACATAAGAAACCTACTACATAAGGCTCTTAGCTAAGACTGGGACATGTAACAGCCCTACCTAATATGTAGAAATGAAAACAAAGAGGCAGTCAAAAAGAAAAGAAAAGAAAGAAAATAAGAGAAAAGAAAAGAAAAGAAAAGAAAGGGAAAAAAAAGAAAAGAAGAGAAAAGAAAAAATACACATTTAAATGAAAGAACAGGAGAAAATTAAAAAAAAAAAAAAAAGACCTAATGAAGTGGAGAAAAATAACCTACCAGATAGAGTTTAAAACACTGGTTATAAGAATGATCAATGAATTTAGGTGAAGAATAGATAAGCTCAGTGTGAACTTCAACAAAGAGATAGCAAGCATAAAAATAACATAGAAATCATAAAATAGAACCAATCAGAAATGAAAAATACAATAACTGAAAAGAAGACTACACTAGAAGGAATCAGCAGGAGATTAGATGAAGTAGAGTATTGAATCAGCAACTTGGAAGATAAGGTAGCAGAAAATACCCAACTGGAATAGAACAATAAAAAAATAATTTAAAAAAAAAATGAGACTAGTGTAAGGGACTTCTGGGACAACATCAAGTGCAACAACAATTGTATCAAAAGAAGAAGAGAGAGCAAGGGATTGAAAACCTATTTGAGGAAATAATGACTGAAAGCTTCCATAACCTGGTGAAGAAAATAGACATACAAGTCTAGGAAGCACAGAGAGTCCCAAACAAGATGAACCCAAACAAGATGAGCCCAAACAGACTCACACCAAGACACATCAGAATAAAAATGCAAAACATTAAAGACAAAGAAAGAATCTTAAAAGTAGCAAGAGAAAAACAGTTAGTTATTTACAAGGGAGTTCTTATAAGACTGTCAGCTGATTTCTCAACAGAAATTTTGTGAGCCGGAAGATGTTGGAACAAAATATTCAAAATGATGTAAAGCAAGGACCTACAACCATGACTCTTCTACCCAGCAAGACTATCAATCAAAATGGAAGGTGAGATAAAGGACTTTCCAGACAGAAAAAAGCTAAAGGAATTCACCACCACCAAGCCAGTATTACAAGAAATGTTAAAGGGACTTCTTTAAGAAAAAGAAGGGAAGAAAAGAAAAAATATATAAATATGAATAATAATGACCTATCAATAATGATAATAACTATGACCTATCAATAATCACTTTAAATGTAAATGGATTGAATGCTCCAATCAAAAAACATAGGGTAGCCAAATGGATAAGAAAATAAGACCCATGCATATGCTGACTACAAGAGACCCACTTCAGATCTAAAAGTACATAGACTAAAGTAAAGAAATGGAAAAAGGTATTTCATGCAAATGGAAACAAACAAACAAACAAACAAAGCTGGTATAGCAATACTTATATCAGACAAAATAGACTTTAAAACAAAGATTATGATAAGAGACAAAGAAGAAAATTACATAATGATAAAGGAATCAATCCAACAAGAGGCCATAACCCCAATAAATATTTTTTCATCCTATAAAGGAACACTTAATACATTTTTTAAAAAATTGATAGACATCAAGGGAAAGATTGACAGTCACAGTAGAAAACTTTCACATCCCATTGACACCAATGGACAGATCTTTCAGTAGAAAATCAACAAAGAAACAGTGATCTTAAATGATACCCTACACTAGATGCATTCAATTGATATTTTTAGAGCATTCTACCAAAAAGTAGCAGAATATATATTTTTTCAAGTGCACATGGAACATTTTACAAGATAGACTACATGTTAGACCACAAAATGACTCTCAGTGAATTTAAGATTAAATCATATCAAGTGTCTTCTCCAACCACAATAGTATGAAACTAGAAATCAATTTTAAAAAAAAAAACCTAAAAACATATAAATACATGAAATACATGGAGGCTAAATAACATGCTACTAAACAATGAATGTGTCAACAATGAAATCAAGAAAGAAATCAAAAGATAATTTGAGACAAATAAAAATGAAAACACAATGACCCAAAATCTATGTGATGCAGCAAAAAAAATGGTCCTTAAAGGGAAATTCATAGCAATACAAACAATCTTCAAGAAACAAGAAAAATCTCAAATAAACAATCTAAACCTATGCCTAAAAAAACTAGGAAAAAAAAAAAACAGCAAACAAAGCCCAAAGTGAGTAGAAGTAAGGAAATAATAAAATTCAGAGTGGAAATGAACAAAAGAGAGTCTAAAAAAATACAAATGTTCAGTGAAACCAAGAGCTGGTTCTTTGAAAAGATTAACAAAATTGATGAACTTTTAACCAGACTCTTAGAGAGAGAGAGAGAGAGAGAGGACTCAAATAAATAAAATCAGAGATTAAGAAGTGACAACTGACAACACAGAAATACAGAGGATTATAAAAAAATACTATGATCAATTATATGCCAACAAATTGGTCCATCTGAAAGAAACAAATAAATTCTTAAAAACATACAATATTCTAAGATTGAATTAAGAAGAAACAGAAAATATGAACTCACCAATTACTGCTAACAAAATCGAATTGGTAATCAAAAAACTCTCAAAAAACAAAAGTCCTTGACTTTTTGGATGGCTTCACAGGTAAATTTTATGAAACATTCAAAGAATAATTAAAACTTATTCTTCTCAATCTATTTCAAAAATTTCAAGAGGAAGGAAGGCTCTCAAGTTCATTTTACAAGGCCACCATTACTCTGATTCAAAAATCAAACAAAGATATTTCAAAAAGAATAATTATAGGCTGATATTCATTATGAACAGAGATGCAAAAATCCTAAACAAAATATAGCAAACCAAATTCAGCAATACATTAAAAAGATCATACACCATGATCAAGTGGATTTATTCCGGGAATGCAAGATCAGTTCAGTATCTGCAAATCAATTAATGTGATACACAATATTAACAAATTGAAAGGTAAAAATCATATGATAATATTAATAGATGCAGAAAAAGCATTTGACAAAATTCAGGATTCATTTATGATAAAAACTATCTGCAAAATGAGACAATAGAGAATATACCTCAACCTAATAAATGCCATATATGGCAAGCCCACAGCTAATGTCATGCTCATTGGGGAAAAACATTTTCTTTAAGATCAGGAACAAGACAAGAATGTCCAATTTCACCACTTTTATTCAACATAGTATTGAAAATATTAGCCACAGCAATCAGACAAGAAAAAGAAATAAAAGGCATTCAATTTGAAAAGGAAGAAGTAAAATTGTCATTATTTGCTGATGACATGATACTATATAGAAAGAACCCTAATGATTCTACCAAAAAACTGTTCAAACAAATTAATGAATTCAGTCAGTAAAACGGCAAGGTACAAAATTAATATTTAAATATCTGTTGCATTTCTATACACAAATAATTAACTATCAGAAAGAGAAATGAAGAAAACAATCCCATTTACAATTGCATCAAAAACAAAATATCTAGGAATAAATTTAACCGAGGAGGCAAAAGACCTGTACTTGGAAAATTATAAGTCATTAAAAAAAGAAATTGATGATACAAATAAATGGAAGCATATACTGTGTTCATAGATAGGAATAATTAACATTGTTAAAATGTCCATACTACTCAAAGCAATCTATAAATTCAATGCTATCCTATAAGAAAGAAGAACAAAGTCAGAGATATCACACTACCTGATATCAAACAATACAACAAGCCTATTGTAATCAAACCAGCATGGCACTGGCATAAAAAACAACGTATAGATCAATGGAACAGAATAGAGAGCCTAGAAATAAATCCATGCCTATATACTCATTTAATATATGACAAAGATGGTAAGAATATACAATGGGGTAAAACAGTCTCTTCAATAAGCAGCATTGGGAAAACTGTCCAGATATGTGCATAAAAAAATGAAAGTGGATCACATGCTTATACTATACACAAGAATAAACTCAAAATGAATTAAAAACAACTGTAGGACCTCAAACCATAAAATTTTCAGAAGATAACATAGGCTGCAAACTCTCTAACATTGTTCTTCGTAATATTTTTTTCTGATATATCTACTCAGGCAAAGGACACAAACAAAAATAAATAAATGGGACTACATCAAACTAAAAAGTTTGCACAATGAAGGAAACCAACAAAACGAAAAGACAACCTACTGAATGAAAGAAGATATTTGCCAACGATATATCTAATAAGGGGTTAATAAACACAATTTATAAAGAACTCATACAACTCAATACAAATAAAACATAGAATCCAATTAAAAATGGGTAAAAGACCCATTAAAATGGGTAAAAGAGGACATACAGATATGGCCAATAGACATTTGAAAATATACTCAACATCACTAGTCATCAGAGAAATGCAAATTAAAACCACAATTAGATATTTCCTCACACCTGTCAGAATGTCTTTCATTAATAAATCAAATAAGTGTTGGCAAGGATATGGAAAAAAGGGAATCCTCATGTACTGTTGGTGGGATTGCAAATTGGTACAGCCACTATGGAAAAACAGTTTGGAAGCACCTCAAACAATTAAAAATAAAACTACTTTATGACCCAGCAATTACACTTCTTAGTATTTTTCCAAAGACTATCAGAACACTAATTCAAAAAGATATATGCACTCCTATGTTCACTGCAGTGCTATTTAGAATAGTCAAGATATGGAAGCAACCTGAGTGTCTACCAATAGACAATTGGATAAAAAAAAATTGTGATTATATATATCACAATTTGTATATACGCACACAATGAGATATTACTCAGCTATAAAAAAAATGAATTCCTACTATTTGAAACAACATGAATGGACCTAAAGGATATTAATGCAAATGAAATAAGACAGAGAAAGACCAATACCATATGATTTCATTTATATACGGAATCTAAGGAACAAAATAAATGAAAAAACAAAACAAAAACAGACTCATAGATACAGAGAACAGACTGATGATTGCAGATGAGAGTGTGGGTTGAGAGACTGCGTGAAAAACGTGAAAGGAATAAGAAGTACAAATTGGTAGTTACAAAAATGTCACAAGAATGTAAAGTATATTATAGGGAATATAGTCAATAATGTTGTAACGACTATGTATAGTGCTAGGTGGGTACTAGACTAATTGTAAGGATCACTTTGCTGTACACCTGAAACTAATATAAAAAAATAATGAATGTCACTTCTAATTGAAAAATAAAAATGAGAAAAAAATAGTTAATATGGTTATTTTTATGTTATGTGTATTTTACCAAAATTAAAAAAAAAAAAAAAAACCACAAGCATGCAGTTAACATCATCAGTAAACTCACCAGGAGCCAACTTAGGTCTCTTGGTGCCCCAGGAAACACTGCAAGGGACCATGTTAGGCAAGGCCCTATAGAAACCACTCACAAAGAAATGTTAAGATCCTACTTGAAAGTATGGTATACCGAGAGAAGACGGAATGCTTCGTGGAAGAAAGCTAGCAAACTGATGAGCCCTATCAAGTCTTTCTTGAAGATCATAAACCTCACTATAAGTTTTGTAAAACCAATAATGTTAAATTTCTCCATTAATAGTTAGAAATAATTTTAAGTGCCATCTTCACAGAATAGACATGTTAGACTAATACGTTCTAAATCATTAAGTTTTTTGCTTTTGATCTTTAAGAGGTTTTGCTTCATTCTTCAGACATTCTTCAGAGTACTGAGGTGATCTTTGTAGTTATTTGGCATGTTTTAGAAATAAAATATTAAACTTTCTGGTAAGGCCTTATTAATTTATTTCATCAAAGAGATACTCTAAATCTCAGTTCCCCTGAAGTAGGGAAAAATTCCTGGAGCACTACAGTCTTAGGAAGATGAGAACAATAGGAAGTGGAATACCAGCATTTTCACTGAAAGAGAATACAAGAAACACAAATTACATGAGGTAAAGGTAAAATAGTTTCCCGTGGCCTAAACATTTATATACCTTATCCAACTATGGTTGCACTTAAAAGCCACGCCTCTATTGAGAGCATTTAACAGTCTCCTTTTTATGTCTTCTTTACGCTAAGTGTTGTGCTTAGCTAAGGATACGTGGAAATAAGATGCAGTCCCTGAATTTAATAATTTTACATCTTAGAGAGTGAGAAAGCAATAAAATACCAATTACACTGTCATAATATAGGATATATCGTGATTTTGTCTGCATAAACTAAAGGAAGCACACACACATACCTCCCCTCATGCCACTTTCAGATGAAAAAGCTAAAGCTCAGAGAAACAAAAGGTTAATTAAGGAATGCCACTTCATGCACTTTACTTGATGAGGCGGCTATCTCAAATCTATGTTCCCTGGTACTCTGTGTCTCACTCACTAGATGCTCAGTCTCTGTCTGGACTTGGTCAGAACCCAAATCTGAGGCCGAGAGCACAGGATCCCATCTTTGTTCGAACGAATTAGCCTCCCAAAGAAGAGACACTCCCTGTCCGTTGGCCACAGAATGTGTAGCCAAACATTTGTTCAGAAAGGAAAGCAGCCAGTGAGTACAAATAGTACATACATCAGCACCACTATTCAAACTGCAAGGTTAGCAGCACTGTCTTCATGAATTAAACATGACACATCATGATGATCCCATGTCTCTGACAACCTCACTGCCTGACATGCTGGGCCTGTCTAAATCCCAGTCCGTTTCAGATGCCCAAACAAATTAACACATGTTCCTTGATGATACAAAAGTGTGTGTGTGTGTGTGTGTGTGTGTGTGTGTGTGTGTGTGTGTGTGTGTGTCTGTTTCAAAAGCTCCATGCAACTACATGGAGCATCAACCAAATACTTATTAGATTTCCAGTGACCTATGAGAAGGAGGCATCATTAGTCTGTTCTTGAAGCATCAGCTTGGCTATTTTTAAAAGTCAGCTTCTTGCCACGGTCAATAGAACATATTTAAATGTAATGAAGAGTCTTTCCTATATTTTGTACTAGATTTTTCCACTAGGCTGACTGAAGTTTTAGAACCAACAAGAACCAGATGGCCTTTCAAAATCATTTTTGAATGTCTAGATCTGAGTCATTTGTATACAGAAGTCTTCACAAAATAGCAATCTGCATAACGGGCTCCAGGCTGAGTCCAGCTTTCAAGACAGTGCATCTTTGCCTATAATTGAGAAGACAAGCACAATATTGTAGGGTTCCACAAAAATATTACAGCATTTATCTATACGTATAGCATCAGACACCTAGTGTCCCTGTCAGGCTGTCACTACATTGATAGTTCACTGCAACTACTTTCCTCACCATTTCTCTCTCTCTCTCTCTCTCTCTCTCTCTCTCTCTCTCTCTCTCTCCACCTACAGTTTCTCTCCTAGCACAGGCATAAAGTCTACTTTGTGGATCAGTCAGCACAGGATACTACAATACTGGTCCAATAAACCATATTACAGTATATTCAGATCTGAAAAAAAAATTGAATAAATCAAAATGGGCACCAGTTTTATTATATGTTCCAAGCTCTCAGCTAAAAAATAAAAATGAAGACCATGCGATAAAAGAGATGGAACAAGAAATGCCTCAGTAGGCAGGCCTACTCTTCTAGGGAAGAAGTAAGGTAGCAGTGTGAGTCCAGTATCAGAAGTACAATGGGTGGGGCAAACCTAGGTTAAAAAGCGGAAAGCTGTCAAAATTAAGGAGGTCAACCCAGCACTCCCAATCCTCACTATTTACCCTAGAGAAGAGAAAACTCATGTTCACACAAACACCTGTAGATGGATATTTATAGCAGCTCTATTCATAATCACCTAAAACTGGGAACAATCCAAATGCACTATATCCATACAATGGAAAACCACTCAGCAAGAAAAAAGGACAAATTATTTATTCATACAACAACATGGATGAACCTCAAAGGCATTATGTTGAGTGAAAAAAACCATTCTCAAGAAAGAGTGATTCTATGTGACATTTTCGACATCTCAGCAATGCCTGAAACTGGGGGTGAGGAGAGGGTATGACTATAAAGGAATAGTATGAAAGCATTTTTTTGAGTGGATGAAACTTCTGCATTCTGCTTTTGGTGATAATTACATGAATCTATACATGTGTTAAAATTCATAAAACTGCACATTCAGACAAATTGGTTTCACTGTATGCTAATTAGAAAAATAAAATTTAAAAAATGCATAAAAAACTCAAAGGGATATAACCTCAGGGGCAAGATGGAATAAGCAGATAAAGATTGAAATTAATTCATTGTCATCATCAGGAATTTACAGTTTGGATAAAGCAAGAATACCAGAAGTAGAGTTGAGCCAAGAAGACAGGCTGACAGGAACCAGATGAGAAGATCAGGCTCCCCACAGCCAATTGGCTGATGTGGTGTTTTGCTGAAAATCAGGAGCTCAAGCTGAAGGGACCAAGGAGCCAACTGGACCCACATAGTGTTGACTGAGCAAAGAGGCTGCCACTTAATGTTCATGTATCCCTGGAATCTCTGCTCACCTTTAGGAATGAACATTCATGGTAGTATAGAATAGCCTCAAGTTATTTCTTCACTTCTTTGCTGGTAAGAAGGGGCTCATTAGCTTTGGGCAGGGATTTAGTCGATAGGGCAAGTGACAAACAAAAGCTCGATCAATCTAATCTAACCTTCTCATTTACAGGTAAAGAACCTAGGAGAGCAAAGTAATAAGACCCCAAAATCATACAGCTTGTGAGTGCTCTCAGTGGTGCTGAATCCCACTAGGCTTGGATCCTTTGCACCATGCCTTGTACCACTCCCTCATCAGTTCTCTAGCCTGGGATGGTATTTCTTCTCATCTGTACTGGTGGGAGGGGGGAAGTGGGGAAGGGTGAGAGTACGTTTTTTTTTTCCATTTAAAAGATAGCAAGACAAAGGTGACTTCATAGCATTCCATCATAATATTTAGAAAAATTAACTACTTCCTTTAACCTTTTATTTGTTGTTGCTGTTTTTTTTCCAGATGAATTGCTCATTAATTTGAGTCCGATTCCTGTATCAGCATTTTTTATTATGTCATTAAATCCAATGATTAGATTGGATAATTAAAAAAAATAGTCAGAATTCTTACCTATCAAATCATCTCTTCTGTCCTACCCATGTTTTTCATTTCCATCTAGATTTGGAGAGCTTGTAAGAGGGAGGACTGTCTCGCACTTTTCATAGATGGCTCTCTTGGATTGAACGGTATGTGAGGAAAGTCCTGGTTGAGAAGTTGAGATCTATTGGTCCAGCTCTGCTGATAGCTGTATGTGAGATTCTAAGTCACTTTCTCTGAGGTTTCATTTCCTCCTCTATAAAATGAGATGGCTGAATTAGAAAATCTCTAAAGTACTTTCTAGTCTTAAACTATTACATTCTGTGTTTAGTCTGATGTGTAGATGGCAAATAATTAAAATGATAAAAAAAATAACTGACCAGTTTCAATTTAATTCAACAAATATTTATTGAGATTCTACTCTATTTTCAGGCTACACACTAGCCAGGACTTATTTAACAATATTTAAGAAATGAATCCTGCCTTTAAGGACATACAGCCTAATGGATCAGAACAAGAGTCTAGATTTAAATGATCTAGAGTGAAGACACACTCTTCCACTTGGAACCATGTAGGTCATTTCTTTAACCTCTCTGAATATATTTATTTATCTATTAACTGTGAATAATACTAGCTCCTTCTAGGAATAGGAATAAATGAAGCTATATTAGGGTTTTTTTCATGAAGTCATTTCTATAACTTTCGTGCCCTCTTGAAATAGCATTTCTCTTTGTCACCTTAAACTTTCTTGCAAAAATCTCATTTTTAATCTCATCTCAAAGTTGAATTTTCTATTAATGTTTTGAGATGCAACTCAAGTTCTATTTCTCTACAAAGACCTGTCTCTTCCAATTAACACAAATCTCCCTTGCCTCTGCTTTCTGCTGCCTTTTAAAAAAAACACATATATGGTATTTTCTACTTCTTCATAATTTACTTTTAAGGTCTCTTGAACTCCAGCTTCTTATGCTACCAAATGCTTAAAGGAAACTTAAATTCTATATGTATCAAGTCGAATTCATAATCTTGTCCAAAGACCCTGCTCCTCTCCTTCGGCTCATTTCAGTTAATAGTTCCTCAGTTGTTAACACTAGATACCTAAGTATTTATCATGTTTCCTCTCCAACACACCCTCCTCCATTTCATCCTATTAATTCCAACTCACATGCATCTCTTAAATCATCCTTTCTCACCTCCATTGCCTCAGCCTCACTTGAACATCTCTTGGCTAGATTAATACAATAGCAGAGGGCAGAATGTGTCAGTAATGCCTAGTAAACTTTTTCAAAATGTTATTTGCCTTCCCATCACCTAATATTGCACCAGAAATTTAGTTGAGAGAAAAGACAAAATACAAGAAATAACCAGGCTTGTGTATTTTGTAGAAGTTTCCGAGGTTATTCTGCATATTGCCCATCACTGCTGAGAACCACTGATTAAAACTTTCTCCTCTCCAACTCTTTCCTCCTTCTACTGCCCAAATTAGTTTCAAAACCTCTGATAATAATGGCTCCTCACTGTCTTTCAGAAACAAACAATAGATTTTTTAGCCTGGCTTTTACATTCTGGCTCCAGGACACTTTTCTGACCTGGATTCCCCCAATTCTTTCCATGCTCCATAAATTCCAGTCAAATCAAACTAGAACTCGCTTCCCTGAACACACCACACCATTTCACAACCCAATGCCTTGATTCATGTCATCTCATCTTCTTGGAATTCCCTTCTGTTCTTATCTTACTATCCCTACCTGGGAAAGTTCCACTTAAGTATCAATGCACAGACCAATGCCACTGCCTCCATAAATTCTTCAACTATTCCTACCCTCTTCCAGGCAGAGGTGGTTGTTTACTCCTCTACACATTCATATCATTCTACTCACAGTGATAATTTATTAAACAACAGCTTGCCACCTTTGTTGATGCTCTCCAAAAAATGTGCTCCATCCTTTGGTTTCCTAAATATTTTTTGTACCTCTGTCATAGTTACACACTATTCTATTTTGTATGTGTGTGTTTCATAACTTGCTTGTCTACTACATTAGACCATGATCTGCTCAAAGACAGATACCATCTTATCCTTCTTTGAATCATCAGTACCAGGCAAGTGTCCAGAATTTTAATGAGTACTAAATAAATAATTCTTCAGTCTAAATTCAGATTAGACATTATCTCCTCAGTAAACCTTTACCAGCCCTAAGTGGCAGTGCATTGCTCTATTACCACAGCACACTGCACATACCACCTTTTACTGAAATCATCCGCTTATGAATCCATAACCTTTACTAAGACTGTAAGATTCTTAGGGGTAAGAAGTTTTTTGGTTTTTTTTGTTTTTTTTTTTTTGTTTTTTATCTTTCTTGCTTTTGGTATATTGCACATGCTTGACAAATAGCTCCATTCACCAATGTTGTAGAACGACTAAACTGATTTACTGTCCTTTCTTTCCAGGAGAAAAGCTCTTCAAGAACTCTTATTGCATCATTTACCACTCTCGCATTTTCAATGACATCTCCTCCAGCCCTGGACTGAGAGCAAGTATTCAAGCATTATACAAGTATTTGTCAATCAACACATTTTTATTGAATATTCTTGAATAAGTTTAGGTCTGTCTTGAGAAGATGCAGCATCCATCTTAGTTATATTCTTAGTCTTTCACTTGCTATATTTCAACTCTATTTGTTGTCCTGTATATATCCTGGTATTTCAGCATAATTAGCCAAGTCATTAGCAAAGTCAAATCTGTCACTGGTCCAATTTCCAGCTTATTGACCTGGTTCAATATCAGTCACTTTCCTCCTCTCCAGTTGTTCCAACGTGTTCACCAAATTGATATATGTCATACCTTTTCTAGGAATAAAAAAAATTAGAAGATACATGGAAATCAAATTCTCAGGAAACTTAAAAATAATGCCTGCTTATGTGACAAGTTTTATTCAAACAAAACTGAGGATTGGATCACTACTCAATGCATTCCTAATATATAGGCCTACTGAATCATTAAAATGTATAACATTACTTTTCCATAATTGAAGAGCTTGAAGATTTTGGTTTTTTTTAAAATAAACTAAAATGTCAGGATATTTAGAGAAATAAACACAATTTTACATTATTATCAAAAATAAAAGTTATGAAGAAAAGTGTGGTATGTTTCATTTTAATCAGTAATAATAATTACCATGTTTTTAAAAAGTATAAACATGACAAACGCTCTCTTTTTCTGTAGTTTAAATACAATAACACAAATATCTTTATACGAGTTTATAAGTCATCCAATCATTTTTGAATGCTTGGCACAATTTATCTGACACCACACTCTAAATTGTTATGTTAGCTACTGAGCAATCAATGAGGAGATAGTTTTTCTGGAAGCTGGAAAATCATATTAACTCAAGTTAAATAAAAAGAACAAGCTCAACATCAATCATAGCACATCAACTGGGAGGAAGGACAGAAAGCATGGTTGTTATCATAACATATCACAATAGAAAAGATATAGAAAAGTTTTAGTTTCTTTCACGTAGGTCTATGTATAAAATTATTGGAAGACAGAAAGTAATGACCTAGCACTTCTTATTTAAGATAAAGGACATGCAATATTGGTGATCTTTAATTCAAATTTTATAATTTTACTTAAAAGTTCCCATAATCACGATTACTCTAAAATTCTATGATTTAGGATACATTTTTTTTTTTTTTTTTTTTTTTTTTGCTGCGAAGTCATTTGTGTGATCACTGAAATGCAAAATTGTAGGGCTTCATCAAGAAGAATAAAATGAAGTCAAATATTGAGTCAACAGTCCAAATTAGTCTTATAAAATCTGATATTAGAAAAAAGATTGGTCTGGGCTTTAATGTTTTTGACTGATCATCTACACAACCAAAACTCATTGGTATAAAATTAAGTGATGTGAAATATCCAAAATAACTAGTCCTGATTGGGAAAGGACAGATCCCACTTAAAATCACCACTCTGCAAATTTGAGGTCCCATTTTAGATCATTTCTCAGATTAGCAATTAGTGAAAAAGACCAAACATTTTGAGAAGTTTCAACACTTTCATATTACCCATCCTAATGTCTATATGTCCTACTTCGTCAAAGCTTTACATGAAAAGAAAGTTCAAAATCATTAAAAAATGTCTCAAATGTGCAAAAAGGTTGATTCTCCCTATCAGAAAATGGGTCCCTAAAACCAAAAAAGTGCATCACTATGAAATAACTTTCCCTTTCAATTATGAGCTGTTTAGGGTGTCTAGATATTGGGTCCCAGTAACCAACCCAGAGCCACAACCGAATTCCTCTGAGATCTCAAGTGTAATTTCGCAAAGTGATGCATGCTGGCACAAGATGCTGAGCTGGGAAGCTTAGGTCTTCATCTCAGTATATGATTCAGCACCATGTGTTTCTTAACCTCAGATAAGCCAAAATTCCCTTTGATTATCAATGTTCCCTCATGTATATGAGAAAGAAAAATCACCCTTTCAAGAGTATAAAACCAAAGTGATTGTAACGGTAAAATGATTTTAGCTTTTTAAAAAAGGATTTGCAGTAAAAATAATAATAACCTATTTCCTTCAAGAGGTTGAACAAAAATTACATTTATTCTATGAGTTCTTGATTTATGCTTGGATAACCTGGTTTTCCCAGGGGTAATGGCACTGTTGTTTCTTGTTGGATTTTATTTTAGTTCCACCTTACCAACGTTTGGGAGCAAGAGGATGCAAAGGATGGGGATTAGTCAAAGGAAGAATATTAGAGACTCATTACAGAATTGTTAACTTTTTGAAGAGTAGCTAACCCGAGATATTCATTTTAATACTCTCCACAAACTTTCTTGTTACAAGTTCTGACATAGGCATTTTACATATTCTCTTCTCACCCTTCCAGATCAATGCTCAGAGAAGAGAAGTGAAGGGAAATTTTCTCCAAAGCATCATTATTTCTTATACATAGAATTTCACATTAAATGAATACTGTGAAAAAAATCCAGACCTGGATTACCACACAACTTCTCTTAGAATATTCTTGGGTGTCATATGCTGTGCTTAAAACACCAATTGTCAAATAATATAATTATTTTTCAAGAAAATCCTAAACATCTGCAGTTGGCCTAACAAGAGTATATGTAGATGGAATAGCTCCTACCTCCCAACCCCACCCAAAAAAATAAATCTGCAGAGAAAATAGAGCTTAATCAAAGCATCCTCTGTAGATGGTATCCTCATTTTTTACATTTGCTTATTTTAAAATCCTAACTGCTTGAACTTGAAACATCATATCATAGCCACATCTTTGCTAATTTAACAACCATTAGGAGCTTTCTGTTTGCTTTCTTAAATATCACAAGAATAGTTTGTTGTACTGGTTGATTAGTAGTACACAAAGTCTTCATTTTACTAATATGTTTCACACTTCTTATGAATATCAGGATCCCTAAATCACAAAGGAAATTAAATGAGCATTTTATTTCTGAAGGTCTCAAACAGGTAGAGAAAGTGTTAGATTCACTCAGAAAGGGGCAACTCAAATTTGTCCTCTCAATTGGGAGGAGAAAAAAGGAAATCCAAAAGTGTTTATAAAGTGATAACCCTGAAAGATGTGCCTGCTACTGAATTGTAGAGTCTCAATGAAGCATATGCTTTTTAAAAAATAAAATATTTTCAGTTAATGAGGGGAGTAAAAGTGAGTTTAGTGTTTTTGGCCATACACTGTCATTTTAGTGATTATTTAAAATCAGCCTGAGGGCATGTGGGTAAAAAGAACTAGAATAGATACATCCTTTTTTATCTTCTATATACACATACATGTGATCTTTTGCTTGATTCTTGATAAGTTGTTCTTGCCAAATGTTGCTATTTTTCTTTTTTTTTGTTAAGATGTTTATATTTTTAGGGCCTTGAAAATTTAAGCCACAGATAATATTTTGACCACATCATGTTTGATATGTAAAATATTAGAGGCGAGGTAAGTCCCTTTTCAAGAAATGCTCAAGGTATTATATATGATTTGCAAGTTTTATTATCTACTGAAACAACTAAAGACAGTTGTATAAAATATTTAAAATGTCTAATGATTGACCTTGGCCACAAGATCTGTTGTTCTTTTTAAATTAATCCAGCAGAAATGAAATATCTGCAGGGGCCCAGGCATGGGGTTTCTCTCCAAGTCTATTCTCTCATTGGTATGAGCGTTTCTTCCATCTCCTTGCAGAATTACACTGATCTGAAGTGCAAAAGGAACTGGTTTATTCTACTTCAATTATAGAGATCCTGAGCCTTTCATCAATCTCTCTGTCTTTAGCATTTTAAAGTGAAAATACTAGCCAGGCTTGTAATATTTAAGCCATTTCCCTTCCATTTTACCCTTTACCAAAGTCGAGTTGGTGAGAGGATAGGGCTCTCCATTTCTCTCTGCTCAAAATGCTCTGAACTTTACAATATCAACTTTTCCACACACAGAGGCTCTGGAAACGTTAATTTAAATGTGACTTTTGAATCAATCCCAGTTCTTTGGCAAAAGATATGTAACTTTATCACAGATTAACTTACTTTGCTCACAATTCCTGGCCTAGGGTTGCTATAAGGGTCATGCAGATGTGTGCTGGAAATTAAACAGTAGACTTCCATGGGGGCTGCAATTAAATTCAGATTTTCATTCAAACCATGGCCCTCTCTGCATTTCTTCAAGAAGTTTGCTTTCTACAGACATTTCAAAATGTCCCTTGACAAAAGGAGGCAGGGCGATTGAACCCAAGTCCCTTAAATCAAGGCAATGAGAATGAAAAGGATTTGCAGGGTGCAGAGTAGTTGTTCATATACATGGAGATCTAAGACTTTCAGTTTAGGGTGTTTTCCTATGAAACCCAAAAGTTATTCTATCCTACATTCAAAGACAGACTAAAATCATTATTTTGAAACCAAGAGCTCATATTGAATATCAACCCACCAGCATGTGTTATAAAATAGAATGGCTTCTTGAAAGAAAGAAAAAAAAAATTTCTTCCTCTGTATGCAGATATATCCCCCTTTGACTTAAAATACATTCTATAATTGAAATACTGAAATATTTAGCAAATTCTGATGACACTGAAGAGTCATAGGGTCGTGCCAGAAGTTAGATGGTTTGAGAAAAACAAATGATCAATTTAGAATAATTTTTTTTCTAGATAATTATAGACAGTACAATATTTAGAAGAAAGAAAACTATGGCAAACCAATTATAGATATGTGATTTTCCTAAGCTAAAATTAAGTTAATAAAATGTATAAGTGTGGTTTTTTTTGGCAAAAAGTTATTTAAATATGGAGTTTAAATTTAATCTGCCCCTAATTCTTTCTATGTGGAATCAGTTTTAATCACTTTTATTTATTTGAAAAAATACAGATTTTAAAAGTTAAAGTTGTTGGCAAAAAATTCTAGCATTTTCATGCTTATGTCAAATGCCCATTCGAAATACTTTCTTAAAAATCTATTTTGAAAATGTGAATCTATAACCTTCAAGACTTTAGGAATCATCAGAGTTGGCCTGTTTAAAGAAAATAATCACTTGTGCATAAATGTCACATGAAAGAACAGCTAAGGTGAAAGTGCAAAATAACACAATCTCAAGATTTATAGCCACACAAACATTTACAAAGATCACTTTTTTATAATGTACTTTGAAAAGTTACCACACACATTTATATGCAAGCTTAGATTATCTGGAAAAAAAAAAAAAAAAGCATTAAAGACAATCAGGAATCAGGCTGAACTGATTTCAACATTTGAGCAAATCACAAACATTAGATTTGTCCTTTCTTAAAACTTTCATCTAGTTGTCAAGTCAAAAAAATAAATAAACAAAAGGAAAGCTTAACAGTTTAACGAGACTTTTCTCATGATGTTTTAAAACTGAAAATGCAGCAGAAAACAAATATCACCACAAGAGTCCCTGCAAAGAAACTGCCTTTGGCATCTAAACTAGAGCGATCTCCAAAGCCTCCCTCTACCTCCAACATTCTCCCACCAGGACCCTCCACTCTTGCTGTATTTCTTAATTTTGTGGACTATATTGCTTAACAGTTTATCAAAATAGTGTCCAATAAAAAACAAACAAACAAACAAACAAACAAAAAACTTCACTCTATGAACTCTTGCAATTTTCTCTCTCCTCCTGGACAGAGGCCACTAATAAAAAAGAGCCAGAAAAAAAAAAAAGCAGAGCAGCGAAAGCTAAGAAACAATAGACAACTGTGGCATTGACAATGCCTTCCCTTAACACCCTCTTTCTGCTGCTGCTGTGACACTTCCATTCAAGAGCAAAGGTGACTGCCATCCGATGGGGGAACAATAGACTGAGGAATACGAGGCAGGGAGGAAAAAAGGGAATCAGGTGAATTCTGAGCTAAGATGGCAGGGCTCTCACCTTTTCCATTTTTTTGTTTTTTTTTTTTTCTGTTTTGTTTTTGTTTGTTTGTTTTGGGAATAGTCTGGATGGAGGCATCCGCAGAGAAGAAATAAAAAGGGCGTCTGAATTGTTGGATGGTTCTGAAGGCTTCTGCATTTGCAAATGCATTTTAGAACTATTTGCAGGGGTATACTTGCTGCCAGCCATCTCTCTCTCTCTCTCTCTCTCTCTCTCTCTCTCTCTCTCTCTCTCTCTCTCCCCCCACCCCCAACCCGCTTCCTGCCGCATCTCTCTCTCTTTCCTGTTTTATGTCCTGCAATCTCCATCACACCTCTAACGTATGAAGACTTTCTGCCTGAGTAAGTGAGAGTGTATGTTCCTTAGTATTTGAATCGAGATCCACATCTGCATGCATTTCTAATCTAAGGAGTCTATAACAGTTACTACAATGATCAATTAGTCAGCAAGAGCTGAGATCCTCAACACCTCTGAAAGAACAAAGATGGAAAAACATACAAATATTCCAGCACCTAAAAATGCAGCATTCAACTTGCTGGCTACAAATAACTGCACCTTTTCCTGTTTGTTTTTCTGTTTAACTCTCATATCTATGTGATATCACAAGTTATTAATGTATCCAGCTGCATAATTAGGTAGTGAGTGTCTATAGGCATACATGTTTCTATGGCATCATTAGAAATAAAATACATTAAGTTGAACTGAAAAGAAATATCTGGTGGCAAATAAGAAATTATGACACATTTGATCAATGTTCCCTTTTAATTGACTGCCGCTAGAACTTAAATTGAGTATATGGTAGAGTTCTTTGTCAATTTCAGTGGCTTTTATGAAAGAAACTAATAAAATAATGATAAAAAGAGGGAACTATTCAGCTATAGAAAAACATATAAGAAGATTAATTCTCCTCTATGATAGATAAATTTATTTTGGTTTAAATTCAACTCTGGATTTTGGGTAACATTGGATAGATTTGTTTTGGAGAGAGAGAGAGAGAGAGAGGAGTGTGCGTGTTTTAACTGCACATGTGAGTACCAGTTTATATCGGTTATATCTGTGGTAATTTGCATTAGATTTAATCTGTGCTAACCATCTGAAACAATACAAAGAATTATTTTATCTATTTTGCAGAAACTTCCAAAAACTCAACCCTATTGAAAAACAATGTTTTGCCTTTTAGTTTTCAAGGACATCAAAATACTGTTAACTTAAACATATAAGAAAGAGGGAGAGATAAGTCACAGTTGATTTTAATCACTTTTAAATATGGATAATTTCAAAGGGAATGGTCTACTTGGTATCTGATGTTATCTGTGATTTTATCCTTTTTTTCCTGGTACATAAAAAGCTGCATTTCTTTCCTCAGCGCTTCTTGTAAGAATTTAAATTATTTTCAAATAAGGTATGGCTAATATCCTGAAGATTAACATCTTTCTCTAACTCTGTAAATAAGACACAGTTTCACCCGAAGACGTGTGTTTTACAGCCATGCTGTATCACCTTATTTCTCTCTGTTACTTATTCCTCTTCTTGGGACTATCTCTCTAAAGAGCAATTTGTTTTCTTTCTTCCTAGACAAAATGGTTCAAACAATAATTTTACCCCTGTTAACCTGTGAGGTAACTATAGCAGCTGAGAAATATGTAGATGACATTCAAAGAGAAAACCCCAACGAGAAAGCCTAAAAACTGAGTTACAGGGACTGGGGCAGGGGGTGGGAGTGAGGTGAGGGGGCTGGTCAGGTGAGAGTCTAGTAAGCAATCTTTCATATGTTAGAAATCAGAATAAAGCAATTCCCTCTCAGGAAAAGGCAGAGAGGGAGGCTCAACGTCTCCCCCGCGCCCCCCACCCCGCCCACACCATCAAACCCCATCAGGAAGGAAGGGAGGGAGGAAGGAAGGAAGGAAGGAAGGAAGGAAGGAAGGAAGGAAGGAAGGAAGGAAGGAAGGAAGGAAGGAAGGAAGGAAAAGAAATCCTAACCATGTTGAGAGGAGATAGGAAATGGTGCTAAATAGCTGTCGAGGTGACCCACCGTCCTGTTGGCTCCTTGGCTCTTGAAGAGGGAAATAACAGCCACAGCACTGACAGCGGAGTAGTAATGTGCCAAGTGCAACCTCTGGGCAGTGCTCTCTGCCTCCCAAAAAGGAAAAAAAAAAAAAAATGCATGCCTCAGACAGAATGCAACAGAAACGAGCAGGCGCCATCATCAAGTCACGAACCTCATCAGCACCTGTGAAATCTCTGCACCGGGAGTCCCATTCAAAGACAGCGAAGAAACAGAGACAATGGCAAATCAAAAACTGGTAGGGCTTCTGGAATAATTTAACTCCTCACTTCAGAATTTAGATGTGTATAGCAAGAAAAAGGCGAAAACTCCTTCACACCAAGGCGCGAGCATATGCCTGCCTCTCTGTAGATGTATTTTTAGACATAATATCAAGGGTAAGGCAGCCTGTGCACTTACCAACAGCATTTATTTCCTAACGTTGGAGCAGCCTCTTTTTCACTCTGAGAGTAGCTGATGATCAGAGGAAGCAGTTCACATTTCTCACTAAAACAAAGGGCGGTTAGGCAGACCCTAAACCATTATCCATTGTCGCTGCACTCAAAAAGCATTAAATATATTTTAAGATGTGTTCCAAAAGAAAGTCATCTGTAAGTCAATTTTCTCACTTCCAATCTTTCTACAATGACTTATTCTACTATCCAAAAGCATGGCCAGGAGAAGAAATCACACCTTGAAGAAGGCAATTCAAACACCATAGACTAAGGTTAAAAATTATTTGGCAGGACATGTATTAGTAACATGAAACTAAATATCTAAACTTATCCAAACAACAATGTTTAATAAAAGCAAGAGATAAATAATGTGTTATGTCATTTAGATATGCTTTAAATTTGAGTATTCCTTCCATTCACTTCAAGTTTCAAATTTTTAAAATAATAAACACAACAGAAAAATAGCCCAGCTCACTAATATATAACTAGAAAGAAAGAAAACAAACTCAGCCTTCACCAACAAATTAAACATAATCTGGAATTTTCCTGTCACATAGAGGATTAAAATATTTTTAAAAATTCTTTTAAATTTTCATATTAGAGTATACTTTAAATATGTATGGGAGCTTATCTTTACATATACAAAATTCTCAAGTTAATTTAAACGTATGGGGGAAATTCAAGAGATAGTAGGTCAAACAATCCCCCCCTCCAAAAAAAAAAACCTCGAAGTAAATAATCCTTAACCACATACCAATCTCTCTAAAGTTTCACATACCACTCAAATGAGGTAGAAGTAATAGTAACGAATGAATATGTTTTGCAACCACAATATTTCAAATGAAATTAGTTAAAATGAAGAGCAAAATATCTACATTCCTATTTTTAAATCAGAATTTGTTTCTGCCAGAATTATTTTCTTTAAAATGTCATATGTATGTAATCTATAAAAGATAGTTACAAAGCAGATTATTTCTAGCTCTACAAGAAGGCATTCTAAGTTTTGATTTTTCTTTAAGAATAGAAACAGTTAGCAGTTTCACATTGTAAATCTCACTAGGACTGAATGTTCTCACAAGAATTGACAAAAGAAAAATTATTCGCATCAGACCAAAAGGCTTCTTTCAGTCAGTTTCATACAGGTTTCTTCCAAAAGATCTAGGCCAAAATGAATGTAGAATCTTGAGTTAAACTATCCATCACATTTTCCTAGTCTTTCAATTAATGACACTGCAATCAGATCGATAGAATGTAATAAGAAAAGAGCTTTGCATTTCTATACCTATTAATTCGCTGAGTAACTACAGCAGTAAAACGTGACTTGAAAGGGAAAATGCACAAGGAAAATGAATTCTCTTAGCATATTGAGCAGTGACTCCCTGACCCAAAAGTGAAGACTGGCATTTCTACCTTCCAAGCAGGGAATTAGATTTAAAGATCGGATTATTTTGCTTACTATTTTTTTCACAAGATTCCCTGTAGTGTACTCACACCTCCACAGGTCTAGTCACTTTTTGAAATTTTGGAAAAACAACTTTGCCTTCCACTTCCTAAGCCAGCCAAACTGCCATATTTGTTATCTTAGTTTTCTAGGGCATTCTGCATAGAGAAATTAGGTTTAGGAAAAATAAGACAGGGAAATAATAAGAATGCTAATAAATTCAGCCCCATCTCAAATCATTGATTTGATTTGAGACAATGTAAACAGTGACAGATAGTAATGCAACATTGTGTCTACATTCTCCATGTTTATCCCCAGTGACAGAGGACTGGAAAAACAAAGTTTGAGGCTCTCCTGTGATATTCTCTAGAATCATGTGTATGTCCAGATCTTAATGTAACTGGAGGTGAACAAACAGTGACTTGAAGAACTCAGAGCTGAGAGAATGATGGTTGCAAGTTCTGGCGGGGGAGGGAATTGGGGAGAGTTTAGTCAAATGGTATAAACTTCCATGTATAAGATGAATAAGTTAGGAGTGTCTAATGTACAGCATGGTGACTATAGTTAACAATATTGTTAACAAATATTGTTTATTTGCAATTTATTAAGAAAGTGAATCTAAGTATTCTTACTATACACACATACACATACAAATGGTAACTATGTGATGTGATGGATATGTTAATTAGCTTGATTGTGGTAACCCTCAATGTATGCATTTATCAAATCATCACATTGTACATCTTAAATATATACAATTTTTATTTGTTAATTATACCTCAGTAAAGCTGGGAGAAAAAAACACAGTGATTTTAGTTATAAGGAGTAGACTCTACTAAATGACATTACAATGTAATTAATCAACCACTGATATAGTGGAAATAGCATTGGTTTTGTTGCCAGACAAATCAATTGTATCATATACAAGTTAGCATCTCTAAACTTTAGATTTGTGTTACTAAAATAGAAATATTACTGCTTACTTTGGAACTACTATGAGGTCAAATGAGGTAATGTATGCAAAGCACATGGCATGTACTGGTTAACCCTTTTTCCTCCCAATCCTCAGATTTCTATATATAAAGTAGCTATAAAAATACAAACTTATTGTACAGAGTAAATGAGATAATATATATAGGGCACTTTACAAATTAGCATTACATAACAGAAAGTTATTGTTATTATTATATAGCGATAATACTTTTTAAAAAATTTTTAACACATTATTCAGTGTAAAACACAATAGATTAATATAGTCCAGCACCTCACTGTGTGTATAATTATATAGGGGGACTATCAGCAGTCATTTCTACTGGAAAGGGTATGTCAAGTAAATTGGTCATCACAAGACAGTCCTCCAGTGGATCCTCTCTTAGTTGCAGATGCCATTGTTTAAGGATGGAAAATAAGGATTAAAAGTTCCCAGATGAAATTACAAAAAGAAATCTAGCAGTATGTCACAGACATCTCTGCTAAAAGGTATGACTATCACTACTCATTGTCCCCAATGTTTGGAATAAAAGGAGAAAAGATCTAATTATTCATTAAATAAATATTCGTATGTCAGTAAAATATTTATGAAGAGGTGTGTGAATAGGTGGGAAATGTAGGGGAAAAAATCTGCCCTCAAAGAGCTTAGAATCTAGAAACAAAAAATTTTAAATTATGAAATAAAAATAATTGCAAAGTGTTAAATGAGAAAAATATTGCAAGTTTTATAATAAAGTTTTGTGGTAATTGGTATTTGACATCTGCAATATTCGAAGTATTTTTAAAGGAACATTTTTATTACTTTGTCATGATGATTATTAACTAGATTATTAACTAATGAAATTAGAAACAAGTGAGAGAACTTAAAATAATTGCTATGAAGCATCAAGCTTTATGAAGACATCAAATTTATTATCTATGCATGATTTGTGTAAAATTATTGGGAGGCTTATAGAAATAAACAAACAAAAAAACTAAGTCAATAGCTATGATCAACTGAAGAGGATGTCTGCTGATCTTTAGAGAATGAAAAATAATAATAGCTACTACTTCTATAGCATTTCTACTGTGGCAGGCAATGTGCTGAGTGTTCTATGTCTAATAACCACTTAATCTTCACACCATCCCTATGAAGTACATACTATTGTCATTATTACTGTTTTACAGATGAAGAAACTAAAGCACAGAGTTCAAGTTACCTGCCCAAGATCACAGAGCTAGCACATGGCAGAGCCAAATTTCACACCCAGGCAATTTAATGCCTGAGCCCACCCTCTTGACCACTGCTCTCAATTACCTCTCATCTTTTTTTCTTTTTTCCATTAGATCCTCATCAATTCTGATTTTCAGTACAAAGTTGGATTGAATGGCCAACAAAACTAAGTCTACTATGGGTGGACTCTGAGAGAAAAAGAGAAATGATCCACAGGGTCAAGTAAAATTTACGGCCAGAAACAAAACATAATAGTGGGAAGCAGCTACAAAGGCTACCTTCTTTTCTCTAGTTGTTTCCAAGTCTATTCACTCATGCATTTATTCAGCAAATATTACTGAACATGACTCTACCATACAGATCTGGTTCTTACCCGATCAAAGCTTACAGGCTAGTGTGTAAGAGACTGCAATTACAATACTAGGAGATAAGTGCTTTGTTAGAAAAACTAGAATTTAAAAATCAGAATATTTGTTTTCCATCTGGAATATTTTTTAGGAGAGCTGGTTCATGAGATCAGAAATGTCTGGATCCAGAAATTTCTCAGAGAGAAACAGATCTCAGTAGCATTTTCATCTGGTTTAATGTTCACCACAACCACCCCTTTTAATTTCTGTCTTTATTTCCTCTGGCACTGCGTGATATGAGAACTCACTAGGATTCCCTGTTGATTCATGTCCCTTGCTTCCCAAACTAGTTACTCTATCTCTGATATTACAAGTGAAGGAAAGAAGAAAACTTCCTTTTTACCTCTGTTCTCTAATGCTTAACAGACACTCGTAAAAAATTCAAGTAATGCAGTCATATATATTTTAATAATGTTTATTACTTTTCCTGATTATAATAGTAGCACATGTTTGCTACAAAAATTTTAGAAAAAAATAAAAATATCAAGATGGCAATTAAAATTATTCATAATAATAATTAAATAGAACAATTTTGGTAGTTTTATATATTTCCCTCTAGTATTTTACATATGTGAGTGTTTGTATATTAATATATTCGTGTATTTTTTATAAAATTTGAACTATAATTTAAATAATATTGCTTCCTATCCTCCTATTAACATCACATCAGAAGCATTTTAGGTATTTAAATATCCTTCAAACATATTTTAAAACATTGTATAATATTCTATTTAAAAAATGTTATTTAATTATTTCCTCAGTATTAGACATTTAGGATTTGTATTATATATAAAGTTGTAATAGATATCTTTTTACATAATTATTTGATATTTACCTTAATACAGATTAGGAGTGGAATTATTGGATCAAAGTGTTTTCATTTTTTTAATATCTTGCTAAATTGCTTTCTAGAAAGTTTTTGCTAATTTACATACTTAGCTAGTGGAGGAAATTCTCATTTCTCTGTAGTCTCACTTGCCTTGAGTTTTGTTTATTTTAATATCTACTACTTCTTTCCCAGTGCTGTTTAATTTGTATCTCTTTGAATTCTAGTAAGATTCAACTGGTATTTTAAGAATTCATTAGCAATTTATTCTTTTTATTTCATTAAGTACCTGTTTGTGTCATTTTCCATTTTATCTACTGTGTTGCTGTTGTTTTTCTTATTGATTTATAAGATGCATACATACATAAGTCTATCTTATATACATAAAAATGTATAATCCCCTCTGTCAACTATTGGAAATGGTTTTACTAAGTTGTTGGTGATTTTTTTAGTTTATAGAACTTTGTATTCTATAAATACAAATTTATTGATATTTTCCCTTGTGATATCATCAAATGCGTTTCTATTTTGAAATTCTTTTCACTTAAAATTAAATATTTACCTATATTGTCTTCAAGTTATTTTATGTGAAAAATTTTTGCATGTAATCTACCTGAAATTTGTTTTGGTGCATTTTGTGAGATAATAATATAACTTGAGGGTTTTGTTTCCCCTTCAATTAACAGTATTCCTAATATCCATCGATATTGTCATTGTGATAAAGTGTATGTATTCAAATCTGTTTCAGGGCCACCTATTTCATTCAGATGTTTGTATTTAAATTCTTTCTAGTAAATGAAAGTATAAAAGCATTATTTTGTTTCTTCATCTTTAAGACTGAAATACTTCTGCTATTAGAGTGAGAGAGAAAAAATCCTGCTATTAAGGATTGAGCCAAGTTGTATTGCTGATTTTAAGTGTGATAAAACAGTCTGTAAAACTAACTGGATCTCAGGATTGACCCTGGTAGCTAAAGGAAGAAATTGAACTTGGAAGAGTTGAGATTAGGGCACAAGATTCCACCTTAGGCAACAGGGGAAGGCAGGAGTCAAAAGGGTTAATTAAATAAAAAGCTGCAGGAGAAAGTTAAAGCCCAGGTACTGACAAGAGCACTTACAAATTAAAGTTTAAAGAGATCAGACTAAGCTTGAGCTCATACAGAATTAGATGAAGACAGAAGCCAAACCAACTCAGAGAGGAATATAGAATATGGAAATGTAGAGGGGTGGGGGAATTTGGGCACATCTCCTAGGCTAGCACATGGACAATGCATGGATGGATAGAGTGGGTCAAGATCAATGAGGACAAATTGGGGCGGGGGGCAGGGGGGCTCTAGTTTGCAGAAACTTAACTACAGTTTATATTTCCCCAAGCAAATACGTAATGAATTTACTATAAAAACTGACTTGGATCATTTAAATTCCCTTACTTTTCATTGGTACAAAGATAGAGTTTTGACTGAAATAAACAGAAGGGGATACCTGCCCCAGTTCTTCTTCTCCCTGTGCAATACCAGAAGCAATTCAAATGAAAAGGCTGAAAACTGAAGCAGCTCATTTACCAGAAGTGTGCTAGTATTAGAAATGTCAGTATTTCCAGTTGGGGAAAACAGGTCAGTCTGATGGTACAGGGCTGACTAAAGAACACTTCTCCTTTCCCAGGTATAGGGAGAAAAAGGCTATTGTATAATGAGAGAAAAACTTGTCAACTTTCTTCTGCAGTTTTGATGGGCCATTTGCATGGCACACAATTAACTAGTCTCACAATATGGTCACAATGAATGGTCCACATAGGGCATTTCTGGGATCGTGTAAATAAAAAAAATATGCAATGGCTAGAAACATGGCCTTTAGAGTGAGCTGATCAAAGTTTGATTCTTGTTGTGCCAATAACTAGCTGTATGATCTTGAGTAAGTTCCCTAACCTCTCTGAGCCTCAGTGCCATCACTTGTAACATCGACATAATAATTTATTCACTAATAATTGTAACACTAGATAAGAAAACACATATGAGCTATATATATGGGTCTGATACAGGAGCAGCATTCAAATAAATATTAGCCTATAATAGGAGGCAGTGTAAGGAATGCAAAACTCAATAGTTCAAATGCCAGCTCTATTACTTGTTTGTTCTGATATATCCCTCTATAACTCCTCTATCAAATGAACATATAAATACAGTGATATCTACTCCATAGGGCTGTTACAAAGATTAAATGAAATGACATACATAGTCATTTGGAACAGATATGTGCCTGTCTTTATAAAACTTAGTTGCTGTTATTGTTATCATTTTGTATCCAGAATGTCAAAAGTCAGTAAGAAACTGAAAACATGAAGTAAGAAGAAATTTATTCTCCTCTGGAAATATACTATAACTAAATCTGATTTTCTGAACTGATTTTCCCATTCCTAATGGAAAATCCACATTGCAGTAAGATGGATTCCTGTGGCAATGCTAGAGGCACACAGCATGTAATCACAGACAAGGCAGCTCCTCTAAAACAGCTGGGATGACAGTTCCAAGTGTCTACTGAGTTCATACAGAGGACAAGGGATGCCTTTTCTCTAGACTGTAACAGCAGGCATTCTCTCTCAACTGCTTTCTTGGAGATCCTATGGATGATTTCAAAGCCAGCAGGCAGGAAACCACCCTACCTATAATAAGAATCCCAAGGAGACCCTAGGTGTCTTAATTTTTAAAACCATGTATCTCTACCCACTCATGCTTTATTTTTAAATTTATTCATCCAACCATCAAACATTTATTTTTGCACATAGGCTAGGGTCTTGGTATATAGTAGTGAACAAAACAAATTAGGTTCCTGACTCATGGAGTTTACATTCTAGTGGGAGAGTCAAACACTAATCTGATGACCACGCAGGTAAATACATAATTACAGATCACGATTGAAGAACCACAGTTGAGAATAGAAAAAGAGATTACGTGGATCTGCCAGGGAAGATATATCCATGAGGAAGTGGCATTTAAGCTGATATGAAGCATGATATATGAGAAGCAACACCAGTTTTGGTTATAAAATTCTTATGAACATTAGCTTAAAGGAAGCTGTCCACAAGGTTGAAGAAATTACTGATATTGACCACCAGATGTTATGCAGCTATTAGTAAGCACCATGATCAATAATGGGAGAACTCTGCTCCCTAAGTTTACTGGCATTTCATCGAAGGAGATAAAAGTAAGGGTAAACCCCAGTCTACTGTTAGGTAGTTATTCAGGTATGAGCAACAGGAGCAAAGGCCCAGCTGTGTAACGATAGAAACTCGCCTTGAAGACCTTTCTTAGGACTTCCCAGAAACACCTGCCTTTAAGGGTTATAAATTATCCCAAATCCTAGAGCACATAAAAGCTGCTGGCTAAACCACTACAAAGCCATATGCAGAAAGTACTGCCCATAACTTCAGCCTCATTACACCATCATTATAATATTATGACTATGCCTGGAAGTTCATGAATCTAATTATAACAGACTGAATTCTGGGTAAGCACATCCACAGTACACAAAGCATTAATAGCAGTGAAGGTGACCTCACATATGGATCATCTAAGATCCAATTGTCAGTGAAGGTGACCTCACATATGGATCATCTAAGATCTCCGATCAAGGCCCAAATATAAATGGTCATTCCTGTTTCTGCATTGTTACAGTGCTCCTTGTTGAAAATCTGCTCCTCCCTTTTGGGGAGTACTGTCTTATCTCTTCACCTCCCAAATTCCACAGGGCTGAAGCCTTCCTTAGCATGGCCCATCTCCCTCTAAAATGTACTGTCAATAAATCTTACTTTTTCTAAATCTCACCCACCTATAATTCTTTGCTGCATTGGCAGGGAAGAACGGAGGGAAAAAAACAAAACACCACAGACCTCCTCCTCTTCCTCCTTCTCCCCTACACTGCTGAGGCAATGTCAGATTTCATATCACCACAGCAGTGACACAAGTACTGCCCACCATGAAGGAAAGGCAACGTGGGCAGTCATAGAGCCTTTGCCATGGAGCCAGTTCCTGCTATTGCACCTAATCTACACCTCATAGATGGGGTCCTGTTTGGAGAACAGCCAGAACAAAGCTCTGTCAATATGAATAATAGAAGCCAGGGTGGTTGGGAAAGCATGGAGAATATGGCTTATAAAACAGATAGGATGGTCCTTACAACTTGGATAGGAGCAGCCTCTGAGGGAGAAAGAAATGGAATCTTAAATTTCTATATAGTCTGCACAAAAGTTAAGATGTTTCTCCTAAACTCTCTTTTTTTTCTACAAATTTAATTCCAACACATCTTTCAAAAGTCGATTCAAGACTGGTTGCATTCCATAAAGCTTCTCTCCTTCCCAGAGCATGTGTTATCTCTCTCAAAAGTATCATACTTCTACTGCACTGTGCTGCATTGTTCTCTAGTCACTGAATGAATTACTTTCTTGTGCACTCAATATAATATACTCTTCAAGGACTAAGACTATTCCTTTACTGCTTTTGTATTCTCTTCAGTGCTCAGTTTAGTATTGTGGCCACTGTAGGCACTTAACATATCAGTGCCTGTTAGATAAATGATTGGTTTAATAAATTCATGTATCAGAAAGATTTTAATTTTAAAAAATTAAAATAAAATGTTCTGAGTATAGCAAAACTGGACCATACCTCGATAGTGATGGACGGTCACTTTAGGAAACTGTTTAGTATTATATAATGGTTCTTATTTAAACAGAGGGCATAGAGTTTTATATGTACAACTGTCTATGGTAGTAAAATGTGTTAGACAAGAAATACCTTGCAAAGCTTTTTCCATTTCTCATTCTGATACTGTAGATTCTGATTTGTAGATTCTCATCTCAATCCAAAAAAACCATGGTGTGAATATTAGCTGGTCCTTAGAACAGTCCCTGAACTAGTTCACTCAAAAGATACTTTGAACACATCAGACCTCTCAGCTCTGGAATGAAACCCCACTGTCACCACCATCACCAAATCAAATCATACTCTCAAAGACCAGTAAAGTATTGGGTTAGTTTCACTAGTGCTAGGCTTATATTTGAGAATGGGGAGAAGAGAAGATTGTCGCCTGAAATTTTAGTTTAAAAGCAAAAAAAGGGAAGTCGTAGGAAGATGGTGAACTAGATAAAAGCAGGGTTCATCTCCTCTCAGGTCTGCATTGAAATTACAACCAAATTATAAAATAATCAATGTGGAGAATCATCTGAAGTCCAGCTGATCATATATTATCAGACACGTATGTCTGATAATATCAGACACGTATGTCTGATAATATAAAAAAGAAGCCACATTGAAGCTGGTAGGAGGGGCAAAGTTGTGAATCAGGCTGGACCTGCTCCCACAGGTGTTGTAGAAAACCCAGAAAGAAGAGCAAAGTAGCAGAGGCTTTCTTTAAAGAAAGAGAGTTTCCAGTCTCATTTGGGGGCTCTCCAGCCCTGGGAAGAGGAGTTCCCCCAAACTGACTGTAAAAATCAGAGGAGATTCTAGCCATCTGAGTGAGACAGAAGGAGACCAAAATTCTAGACACCCCTTTGAAAGGTCTATGCACAGGCTCTCTCACCTGCGGATGCTCCCAGGGCACTGGTGATGTGTCAGAGGCTCGTGCTGAATCCATACGGGGTAAGACTGCACTGCCTGGCTCCAGAATGAAGGCTGAACAGGCAGACACCACTGTGCCTTAGTTGGGCCCCCTATGCAGCAATCTACAGATGGTGCCAGCTTTCCTGTGCACATCCCTCCCACATGGCCATTTGGAAGCCCTCACTGGCCTGAGATTGGACCACTTTACCCAACCTGCAGATTGCCCGGGGCTTTTGTTGCTGAGCGGCTGCCAAGCCCTGAACCGTTTCAGGGGCCAAACATTCACAGTGGGCAGCCCATGCTGTGAGGGCACATTTCGGAGACCATTTCAGGCAGACCGCTTCTGACAACACAAACTTGGGTGGGTCTTGGGGATCTGTAGGCCAGTCCCAGATGGCAACTAGTCTTGCATTGATTTATGACTTTTGTGGGAATGCAGAATGGTTACTGAAGTTGAAGCAAGACTGAGGTTGTATTGATCTGACTGCTATTGCGTCCCTGAGACCCCACCCCACCCTACCCACAAATTGCCCCAGGTGGTCCATTAACAGACAACCACCACTGCCGGATCCCTCCTTCCTCCCCGCCGCCAGTCTCACAATCCGCATAGGCAACTAACTTTGACTAGCACAGTGATCACATTGTGGGGAAATCAGTTAGCAGGCAGACCTCTGCTGCCTGCAAGAGCTGCAATATCATGTGGGGAATCTCAGGGGTCTGTGGGACCGCCTCAGATAGCAGCTTTTCTCCCTGTGATCTGTGACTACTGCGGGAACACGCAGACACAGAAATTGCAGAAAACTGAGGCCACTGGCCTGATGGCCCTTGACTCCCTGAGATCTTGCCCATCCAACCCACACAGTGCCTGCAGCACACAGACAGGCAGCTGTCCCTGCCCTAGGGTGGCACATTCTGTGCAGTCAATAGACCTCAGCCAGCAAAGTGAGCAAAGTTCAGGGAATACAATGATGGGAAGATCACTGCTGCCAGCATGAGATACAATATCACTTGGGCATATCTCAGGGATTTTGTGGGCCCATCAGAGACATCACTAGGTCACACAGTGATATCTGACTTTGTGGGGAGCCCTCAGTCCCAGAGCTGGCAGCAAATCTAGTGCTGAGGAGGCCTGATGGCCTTGTGCCTCACAGACAATGCCCCACCTAACCCACAAATTACCTGTGGCAAGCCTGCTCTCAGATAATCCAGTCACATTCTGTACTTTCCTTGGGTCACAAATTCAACAGCAAACAACAACCCTCGGTTCATATGGCATACAGCAGCGAGCCACAAATCCACACCCACGTGCTTCAGTAATTCTTAAACAGCTCAGTTGTTTGCAAACCCAAGGTGGGCAGCAGCTGGCCTTGCTACAGTTGGAGCTTGTATGGGGAGCCACAGAGACAGCCCTGTCATGTAAATTGACACTGCAATGGCAGCGGGGAAATTTTCTCAGTAGATCCAGGAGACTCCCAGGGTCTCTGCACCATGTAATATGCATATCACCCAGAGGTTCTTCCAGTTCCAGAGACTTAGGGGTAATTGACAGGCAGCGTCAGGCCTTGAGAAGCACTGGACCTTCTATTAAACTGCTGTAGGTCAGGGACAGGGGATAATAGGACCGCAGTCTACAGTATTGTCTCTTCCACTTACCTATAGATCTAGCATAGGAAACAAACATCTGCAGATCACTTCATAGCTCCCACCAGGTAGCCCTGACTAATCAAAGGCAGCAGCTGATCTTGGCCTACTGGAGAGCCTTTCTCAAGGGGCCACAAAACCAATGCACATGGAGGCTGGCACTAGACCACAACAGAGCAACTCCAGACTAGTCCCATAAGTGGTATATACAAAGGGTGGTCTCAACAAGTACTCAAGCCTGCTAGGGAAAATCTCACTCAGGAGGATCATCCCCCACATAGCAACACATACCCTGTGGGAATAGCTAATTCCCACAATTAGTCAGCCTAAACTTTAATCCCATCTACTGATATACATACACCAATAAAAGCTTAGCAACAACAGAAGATCACATACAACCCACACAAAGATCATGTCCAGAGCCTCCAGCACAGGTGATCAGGGAGAGTGCGCCACTGGGCCACACAGGACACCTTCAACATAAGGCTATCTGGCCAAGGCTGAGAGATGAAACAAATACTCTTGACACATATAAATGAACACAGGAGAGGCTAATAAAATGAGAAAACAAAGAAACATACCACAAATGAAACAACAGGAGAAAATTCCAGAAAATAAGCTAAATGAAATGGAGGCAAGCAACCTACCAGAGATAGAGTTCAAAATAAGGATGCTCAACAAACTGAGGGAGAGAATGGATAAGCGCAATGAGAACCTCAACAGAGAGATAGTAAGCATAAAAAAGGACATAGAAATCATAAAAAGAACCAGACAGAAATGAAGACTATAATAATTGAAATGAAGAATACACTAGAAGGGTTCAACAGTATATTAGATGAAGCAGAAGATCAGGTCAGCAAACTGGAAAACAAGGTAGCAGAAAACATCCAGTCAGAACAACAACAACAACAACAACAAAAACAACAAAGAATTAAAAAATGAAGATGGTTTAAGAGACCTCTGGGACAACATGAAGCATAAAAATATCCGCATCAAAGGAGTACCTGAAGGAGAAGAGAGAGAGTAAAGGATTGATAATCTATTTGAAGAAATAATGACAGAAAATTTTCCTAACCTTGCAAAGAAATTAGACATCCAAGATCAGGAAGCACAAAGAGTCCCAAACAAGAGGAACTCAAACAGACCCATACCAAGACACATAATAATTAAAATGCCAAAGGTCAAAAACAAAGAGGGAATCTTAAAAGCAGCAAGAGAAAGACAGCTAGTTACTTATGAGGGTAAGAATTCCTGCTGATTTTTCAATAGAAACTTTGCAGGCCAGAAGAGACTGGCAAGAAATATTCAAAGTTATGAAAACAAGAATCTACAACCATGAAGATTCTACTCAGCAAGGCTTTTGATTAAAATAGAAGGCGAGATAAAGAGCTTCTCAGACAGGGAAAAGCTTAAGGAATTCAGCACCAACAAGCCAGTATTAAACTGACTTCTTTAAAAAAGAAGGGTTAAAAAAAAAAGAAAAGTAAAAAAAATACGAATAATAAAATAACAGTAACTACGTACCTATCAATAATCACAACCAACATAAATGGATTAAATGCTCCAATCAAAAGACATAGGGTGGCCAAATGGATAAGAAAGCAAGACTCATGTATATGTTGTTTACAAGACACCCACTTCAGATCAAATGACACTCACCATCTGAAAGTAAAGGGATGGAAAAAGATATTTTATCTAAATGGAAATTTAAAAAATCCAGGGTAGCAATATTTATATGAGACAAAATAGACTTTAAAATAAAGGCTATGATAAGAAACTGAGAAGAGCATTACCTAATGATAAAGAGATAGATAAATCAAGAGGTCATAACCCTAGTAAACATATAGGCACTCAACATAGGAACACCTACATACATAAAGCAATTATTGACTGACATAAAAGAAGAGATCAATAATAATACAATCATAGTAGGAGACTTTAACACCCCCTTGACACCAATGGAAGGATCTTCCAGGCAAAGAATCAACTAGGAAACAGTGGGCCTAAAAGATACACTAGATCAGATGGATTTAATAGATATTTTCAGAGCATTTTACCCTAAAGCAGCAAAATGTACATTCTTCTCAAGTGCATATGGAATATTTTCCAGGATAGACCACATGTTAGGATAAAACAAGTCTCTATAAATTTAAAAAGACTGAAATGATATTAACTATCTTCTCCAATCATAACGGTATGAAACTAGAAATTGACTACAAGAAAAAAAAACCTAGAAAATACACAAACATATAGAGGCTAAATAACATTTTACTAAACAATGAATGAGTTATCAATGAGATCAAGGAAGAAATCAAAAGATACTTAGATACAAATGAAAATGAAAACACAACAACTCAAAGCCTATGGGACACAGTGAAAGCAGTCTTAAGAGGTAACTTCATAGCAATACAAGTCTACCTCAA
This sequence comes from Pteropus vampyrus, assembly GCF_000151845.1. Classification (NCBI taxonomy): domain Eukaryota; kingdom Metazoa; phylum Chordata; class Mammalia; order Chiroptera; family Pteropodidae; genus Pteropus; species Pteropus vampyrus. The sequence goes on along the minus strand of NW_011889309.1, from coordinate 635,381 downwards.
GAAACAAGATAAAGCTCAAGTAAACAATCTAACTTTACACTTCAAAGAACTAGAAAAAAAGAAAAAAACAGCGAGCAAAGCCCAAAGTGAGTAGAAGGAAGGAAATAATAAAGATCAGAGTGGAAATGAAATAGAGTCTAGGAAAACAATACAAAAGATTAATAAAACCGTGAGCTGGTTCTTTGAAAGGATAAACAAAATTGACAGACCCTTAGCCAGACTCATCAGGGAAAAGAGAGGACTCGAATAAATAAAATCAGAAATGAAAGAGGAGAAATAACCATGGACTCCACAGAAATATAATGGGTCATAAGAAAATACTATGAGCAATTATATGCCAACAAACAGGACAATCTAGAAGAAATGGATACATTCCTAGAAACATACAATTTCCCAAAACTGAGTCAAAAAGAAACAGAAAATCTGAACTGACCTATTACCACCAATGAAATTGAATTAGTAATCAAAAACCTCCCAAAAAACAAAACTCCTGGACCAAATGGCTTCACAGGTGAATTTTACCAAACATTCAAAAAAAAAAAAAAAATAATAACACTTATTATTCTCAAACTATTAGAAAAAATTCAAGAAGAGAGAAGTCTCCCTAACTCCTTTTATGAGGCTACCATAACCTTGATTCCAAAACCAGACAAAGACTTTGCAAAAAAAAGAATACTATAGGCCAATATTGCTTATCAACATTTATGCAAAAATCCTCAACAAAATTTTAGCAAACTGAATTCAGCATTATATTAAAAATATCTTACACCATGACCGAGTTGGATTTATTCCTGAAAGGTAAGGTTGATACACTATCCACAAACCAATTAATGTGATATACCACATTAACAAATTGAAAGATTAAAAGCATATGATCATATCAATAATGCAGAAAAAGCGTTCAACAAAATCCAACATCCATTTTTGATAAAAATTCTCAGCAAAATGAGAATAGAAGGAACATAACTCAATATAATAAATGCTACATATGACAAACTTAGAGCTAATACCATACTCAGTGGAGAAAGGCTAAAAGTGTTTTCCTTAAGATCAGAAACAAGACAAGCATGCCCACTTTCACTACTCCTCTTCAACATTGTATTGGAAGTCTTAGCCACAGCAATAAGACAAGAAAGAGAAATAAAATGTATCTGAATTGGAAAGGAAGATGTAAAACTCTCATTATTTGTCAATGACATGATACTATATGGAGAGAACCCTGAAGATTCTACCAAAAAAAAAAAAAACAGAACTGGTCAATGAATTTATTAAAGTAGCAGAATATAAAATTAATATTTAGAAGTTAGTGGCATTTTTATACACCAATGATGAACTTTCAGAAAGAGAAATTAAGAAAACAATCCCATTTACAATTGCATCGAAAACAATAAAATACTTGAGAATCAAATTAACCAAGAAGGCAAAAAAATCTGTTCTCTGAAAAGTTTAAGTCATTGAAAAACTAAACTGAGGAAGATACAAATGAATGGAAGCACATACCATGCTCATGAATAAGAAGATTCAACATCATTAAAATGGCCATACTACCCAAAGCAATATATAGATTCAATGCAATCCTTATCAAAAAACCAATGGCATTTTTCAAAAAGCTTGAATGAATAATTCTAAAATATTTATGGAACCATAAAAGACCCTGAATAGCCACAGCAATCTTGAGAAAGAAGAACAAAGTTTGAGGTACAGCACTACCTGATATCAAACTATGCTACAATGCTACCGTAATCAAAACAGCAGGGTACTAGCGCAAAAACAGAAAAATAGATATACTGATCAATGGAACAGAATAGAGTCCAGAAATTAATCTATGCCTATTCTCTCACTTAATATATAACAAAAGAGGCAAGAATGTACAATGGGGTAAAGTCCGTCTCTTCAATAAATGGTGCTAAGAAAATTAGACAAATAAATGCAAAAAAGAAAGGAAGGAAGGAAAGAAGGAAAGAAGGAAGGAAGGAAGGAA